>NC_086107.1:70482086-70782086 GCF_963921235.1 Mobula hypostoma | reverse complement strand
TGTGGAAGGTAGGTGTGAGCCTGAGGGACCTTGGCTGCTGGAGACATTAGTGACTGGGCTGATGCGATGGGTAATGTTGAAGACACCATTGAACTGAGGCAAATGTTTGTGGGAGTCACTGCACAGGGGCAGATCTCACATGGATAGCCAGACACAGTCCCCAGGCTGGAGTAGTCTGGCTGGGTGCTGCCAATGGTTGGCCTGGCAGCAGTAAGTGTGGCTGGCCCTCTGTGCCATCTTCTGAGCATTCCAGCAGCGGTGAACCAGGGGCCTGGTGAACAGGACTATGACATTGGCTCCTCCGGAGGGAGAAACAGGGGTTACTAGACAGGAAACACTTAAAAGAATGACATACCTGTTGTGAGGAGGTGAGTAAGTTGTGAGACAGCTCAGAGCAAGGGTTAGAGGCAGTCAAGCATCACAGTTCACTTGTTGGTCTGCGGATGACAGCAAGAAGACAGACTCACTGAGGTGCAGAGGGGGGAACAGAAGGAGATGAATTGTGCGCCCTGGTCTGACATTGTATCCAAAGGGCAGCCGTGGAGGTGAACTATGTGTTGGAGAACCAGGTCCACCATCTCAGCTGCTGACAGAAGCCTGGGGAGGGCAATAAAGTGGCCCACCACTGTCGTCATCATCCTGGCCCCATCAGAAGCGGCAAACCTGTGATGAAATCCATGGCGGTATGGGTCCACGGGTGTCAGGGGACCGGCAGGGATCACAGGACCCCAGAGTGAAGCTGGTTGGAGGAGTTGGACTGGGCACATTGACGGCAGCCAGTGGGGAACTGACATGGATCTACAATCATGGTGAGCCACCAGAACCGGCAACGCAGAAACTCCAGGGTCCATTGTGCACTGGATGGCCAGAGAGGGGTGGGGAGTGAGTCCACTGATATGCCTCAGAGTGTGTGGCCACTGGCAGGTATGTGCAGTTATCAGGGATGCTGGTCGGAGCAGGCTCCTGCTGAAGGGACTGACATATCTGGTTCTCAAGGTCCCAGATTATCAGGGTGAGGATTTGGGAGGATGGAATGATGGGCTGAGGGTCAATCCATTTCATCTGGGATGAACTGCTGTGACAGGGTGTCCACCTGAGTGTTCTTGGAGCCAGTCGGTGAGAGATGGTGAAGTTTAATTGGTCAAAGAAGAATGCCAGCGAGCCTGATATAGCTTGAGCTGTCAGGTCTGTTGTGTGGATCTGGTGGTCAGTCCAGATCAGGAAAGGCTCGGTGTTTCCCATCAGCCAAGGTCTCCATACCTCCAAGGGCCATTTAACGGCAAATAGCTCCCTGTCTCCACTGTGTAGAGCTGAAATTGTATGAAAGGGCGACACGAGGGTGTGTCTTCCTGTCCAATCCTCGCTGAGAGAGGATGGCCTGGGTGCCCACATCAGATACATCTACTTCTACAGTAAAAGGTCTGGAAGGATTCAGGTGCTGGAGAACGGGAGTGGAGGTGAAGCATCTCTGGAGTTTATCAAAAACATGGTCCGTTGCAGCGGACCAGATTACCTGTGAGGTCAGTGATTTGGTGAAGGAGGTGAGATCATTGGCAATTTGGCTGTAGTTCTGATTAAACAGCAGTAGAAGTTAGAGGAGCCCAAGAAGTGCCATAACTGTTTGAGAGAGCGCTGTCAGGGCCATTTGACATGTCACATCTCCCACACCCTCACCTTTTAGTTTGGTTGTCCTTCACCCATTTTGATTCCTTCTACACCCGTTTCTGTTCCAGTTAATCTCTTTAGTTCATTCAACTCATTGTCAGTGATCATTAGCACCTATTTGTTATCTTTGTTTAATCATGCACTGGGCTATATACTGTATCTACAAAGTAATCAAGGTTTTATTTGAAAAGTGTCCATTATTTTATGTAATGGCTTCTTTATAATGTTTCACTGCTAAGGCTAATGTAACGGCTTCTCTGTAACGTTCACTGCTGAGGTAATGGTTTCTCTGTAGCAGCAATGTTTGGATTACAGCTGGAGATAACAGGATTGTGGTATGCATGTTAGCCAATCAGAGATTGTTGCTCTGTGTTGTGAATCTGGAAGGATGTTTTTCTCACGGTTTTTGTCGAGGAGAGATGAAGAGGGAAGACGTGTGCGGAGAGAGCTTGTGGACCACCGGATGGAGTGGGCTGGGCTCTGAGGGTCCAAAGGTCGGCGACGCTGGGAGGAGACCGATGATGGAAGAATGACAACTGAGTGAGCTCCAACAGGGACTTCTGACTTGAACTGGGCCCTTTTTAAAATTTTCATTACTAACCCTGTATTCAGATTAAGATTCATAAAGTTCAATCATATAATTGCATATGGTGTACTGTCTGATATTTTGCGTTGTGGGTTTGTAACTGGGCGGTACATTACACAGCCTCCACACAAACGTGATTTCCCAGTTTGGCGTCCTGAAGGCTGTTTCCCCCTAGACGAACACGAGCTGGGCGGGCCTGAGGGTTACATTTATATATTACTTTTTTAACAAAATACAAAAATTATTCTGTAACATTTAATTTTTTGGAAAATGTATGATTAGAAATTAAAATTTTCTCTTTTCTACTGACACACAAATGCAGAAGACAAAAACTAAACATCTAAAACAAAATTTACATAAAAACCAATGGCCATGATGCAGAAGGGGTGAGAGATGGGCTCGGTAGGGAGGCAAGCTGCACACACAGAGTCCAGTCCAGGAAGCTGCCTGCTGTACCTTTCAGAATCTTTCAGGGTATCCTGTGCACATACAGCTTTGGGGAGTGGAGGACAGAGGTAGTGAGTCATGCTGTGGTGCTGGAACGAGGGGGCGGAGGGAGCTTACAGGTAGAGGAGCTGTTTCCTGGATGCAGTGCTCCACTACTCCGTAATAGGTGCACAAGTTATTTATCCACTGACGGTCGTGCTCTTGGGGTGTTAGGGGAGCTCTCCCGAGCTGCCTGGGTCCTAGCGGCATTGTTGAGGAGGGTCCTGCAAGCTGAAGTGGTTCTGAGGACGAAATTGGGTGATCTGGAGGGTCGTTCCATGAGACGTTTGTCAATACGACATACCAGAGTGTTGAGGCTTTCGAGGTCGGTGGGCATCTCCTGGGTAGGCAGATAATTTTTCAAGTGCTCTGAGAGGGAATGAGTAAGCACTGCTGGCCCATGACCACGATGGTTTTGGCCCACCAGCACTTCCGTATTGCAGCCAACCTCCACCTTGAGGGTCCTGAATTCCACGGTGTAATCCAGCACAGGGTGTGACCCTCGGCACGGGTGAGATATCTGATTCGCTGTCTCCCTTCCACTTCCTGGAAGGTCAAACACATGGTACATCTCAGTGGTGAAATAGTCATATCTGTTGCAAATGGGGGTCTTATTGTTCTAGTTAGCAGCAGCACAGGTCCGATCTCGCCCAGTGAAGAGAGAGATGCTGAAGACCATCTTGGCTCGGTCCATTAAATACAGAGGTAGCTGGAACTTGAAGTGCAAGACGCACTGGGAATGGAAGATGCGGTACTGGGTTGGGATCCATCAGTGTTCAGGTACTGTAATCCGGGGCTCCAAGGGAGCAGGTGGACAGGTGCGGGGCTGCTGTATGGAGATGGAGAGCTGGTTGAGAGTGGCGACTTTGCTGTTGCTTCTGGATCACGTGCTCCTGTTGACGGGTGAGGTTCCTGAAGCAAGCAGATTCTGCTGGGTCAATCACTGGTTCACTCATCCTGTCAGGAACAGTAGACGAGGCTAGATCCAAAAACAGGACTGCAGAGCTGATTTCGTGGTGAGCAATGACTATTAATAAACTGCAAAATAATGAACCACAGGGGGTACAAAACAAAAGAGAATGGATACTACCATGGGCAACAAAGTAACTGAAGACTAAGAGCAGCTGGTTGAGGCCGGCTGGTTCAATGAGTGAACGAGGATTGTAAATGAGAGCTGGGTGTAAATAGGCTGCAGGTGGTGAATTGGAAATAAGTGCCAGGTGACTCCTCTCAGCTGGGTGGAGAATGGGTGGTGCCTGTCTCTGCAAGCCTAAGACACTAGAAACAGCTCAGAGTGTCCAATTAATCTACGGCTCTGCATGTCTTTGCAATGTGGGAGGAAACCCAAATGGCTCACATGCAAGTGCCACACAGAAAGCACCCAAGTTCAGGATCGTACCTGGATCTCTGGCGCTATGAAACATCAGCTCTGCCAGCAGTGCCATTGTGCCAAGTGGTGGATACAGTATCAATGCCTTTTAGATATGTGCTTGAGAACAACAGGGAGAGGGAGGTAGAATAGAACTGATGAGCTGGCACAGATTCAATGGGATGAATGGTTTCCTTCTTTGCCATAGCAACACCGTGATTCTGTGACACTGGGTAAACTGGCTTTAATACATAATCTGTAAACCCATCAGTCTCTAGCATTTCTCTTTCAGCCCGAGTGAACTTGCTTTGCTTTCAATTGGAGAGTTATAAAAAATAACCCAAAATGCTGAAGCATGACATAGGATGAGAAAACCAATTTCTACCAAGCATTAGTTTGCTTTAGTGAGGTGGGTGGGTGCTTCTCACATTCCCACTGGGGGTGAACTTGGAGGGGGGAAAGTGCTCATTAAGTCTACTTTGGATGTTATTCTGTTTGAAATTTGTCTTGGGATCCAAGACCATAGCTCCCTGAAAGTGGCCACACAAGTAGATAAGATGAAAAAGAAATTGCACGGCCTGCTTGCCTTCGTTGGTCAAAGCATTCTGTATAACGGCAGACTTGGAATATTGTGAGCAATTCTGGTTGCACCATTACAGGAAGAGTGCGAGGGTCTTAGAGAGGATGCAGAAGAAGTGTACCAGGATACTGCCCAGCTTCGAGTGAATAAGGAGAGGTTGTTTTCCCCGAGTGGTCAGAGGCTGAGGGGGTACTGTACCTGACAGAAGTTTACAAAATGATGAGAGGCGTAGATAGAGTAGACGGTTTGAATTTTTCTCCCAGGATAACATGTCAGATACTGGAGGACATGCATTTAAGATGAGAGGGGAAAAACTTAAAGGTGATGGGTGGGGCAAAAGTTGTGCACAGAGACTGGAGGGTGCCTGGAATGAGCTGCCTGAGGTGATGGTGGCATATTGAGCGTTTTAGATAAACATATGAATATGCTCACATACAGACTGAGGGGAATAGTTTAATTTGACATGCAAGTCAGCACAGACATTGTAGTCTAAGAGGCCTGCTCCTGTTCTGTGATCACTGTATCGACAGTCATGTTCCCGTCATACAGCACAGAAACGAAGGCCCACCAGGTCTGTACTGACCAACAGACAGCCATTTACATTAACTCTACACTGATCCCATTTCATTCTCCCCCCGCCCCCCACAATCACACGGGCAGCAACTTCCAGCAGCCAGTTAACCTGCCAGTGATACCAGACATCGCAGCCTGGTATAGAAATACCAGTGCCCAGTGATGGATACAGCCTGGACTGTCAAATGTAAAGATCTCCTCATTCGTCGAGCACATTTATGAGGAGAAATGCCACAAGTAGGCAGCATCCATCACCAAGAATCTCCATCATCCAGGCCATGCTCTCTTCTCACTACTACCATCAGGCAGCAGGTACAGGAGCCTCCGGTTCCACATCACCAGGCTCAGGAACAGTCATTACTGAGTAACTACCAGCTCCTGAACCAGCATGGGTAACTTCACTCACCTCAACACCGAACTGACCCCACAACCTATAGACTGGCTGTCAGGATCTCAACAACTCACGTTCTCGGCATTATTTCTTTAATTATTATTTGCATGATTTGTCTTAGTTTACATGTTGGTTGTTTGTCAGACTTTGTTATATATAATTTTTCATAAATTCTACTCTATTTCTTTACTTTCTGTAAGAAAATGAATCTCAAGCTAGTATATGGCAACATTGGCATAATTTGATAATAAATTTACTTTGAATTTGACTTTGACAACCTGCAAACAGGAAGAACCAGGGAAGCCCACATGGTCACAATGAGAAAGTTCAACTCCGGAGGTCAGGACTGAACCAGGGCTGCTGGAGCTTTGAGGCAGCTGCTCAACTTGCTATGCCACTGTGCTCTCCTGTTGACACCATCTTTATAAATGAGCTTTAGCCCAGGCCATGTATCTTTCGAAGCTCACCAGATATTGATGCACTTCAGGCTGAATCCAACTGTTGTCCCTTACTTTATTCTGCTCAAACTTCTCATCCTCTGTTGTGGGAACAGCATAGCAAGCTGGATCACACAATCACCATTACTAGTATAAAAAAACTTACAGAAAGGTTATTTACTCCACGTGTATCTGAACTACCAGTCCAGATGTGTCCACAGCTCAAGCCAAGGCTTCCATCGTAATAAGAAAAGGGTTTATGTCTCAGGCTGGAGAAGCAACACCTTGTATCCCATCTGAGTACCTTCCAACCTGATGGCATGAACATCAATTCCTCTAACTTCTGGTAATTTTCCCCTTTCCATTTTGTTTTCTTCCTTTCCCCATTCCATAGAACCATAGAACCATAGAAACTACAGCACAGAAACAGGCCCTTTGGCCCTTCTTGGCTGTGCCGAACCATTTTCTGCCTAGTCCCACTGACCTGCACACGGACCATATCCCTCCCTACACCTCCCATCCATGTATCTGTCCAATTTATTCTTAAATGTTAAAAAAGAACCCGCATTTACCACCTCGTCTGGCAGCTCATTCCATACTCCCACCACTCTCTGTGTGAAAAAGCCCCCCCTAATGTTCCCTTTAAACTTTTCCCCCCTCACCCTTAACCTATGTCCTCTGGTTTTTTTTCTCCCCTTGCCTCAGTGGAAAAAGCCTGCTTACATTCACTCTATCTATACCCATCATAATTTTATATACCTCTATCAAATCTCCCCTCATTCTTCTACGCTCCAGGGAATAAAATCCTAACCTATTCAACCTTTCTCTGTAACTGAGTTTCTCAAGTCCCGGCAACATCCTTGTAAACCTTCTCTGCCCTCTTTCAACCTTATTTATATCCTTCCTGTAATTTGGTGACCAAAACTGAACACAATACTCCAGATTTGGCCTCACCAATGCCTTATACAACCTCATCATAACATTCCAGCTCTTATACTCAATACTTTGATTAATAAAGGCCAATGTACCAAAAGCTCTCTTTATGACCCTATCTACCTGTGACGCCACTTTTAGGGAATTTTGTATATGTATTCCCAGATCCCTCTGTTCTACTGCACTCCTCAGTGCCTTACCATTAACCCTGTATGTTCTACCTTGGTTTGTCCTTCCAACGTGCAATACCTCACACCTGTCTGTATTAAATTCCATCTGCCATTTTTCAGCCCATTTTTCCAGCTGGTCCAAGTCCCTCTGCAGGCTCTGAAAACCTTCCTCACTGTCTACTACACCTCCAATCTTTGTATCATCAGCAAATTTGCTGATCCAATTTACCACATTATCATCCAGATCATTGATATAGATGACAAGTAGCAATGGACCCAGCACTGATCCCTGTGGCACACCACTAGTCACAGGCCTCCACTCAGAGAAGCAATCCTCCACTACCACTCTCTGGCTTCTTCCATTGAGCCAATGTCTAATCCAATTTACCACCTCTCCATGTATACCTAGCGACTGAATTTTCCTAACTAACCTCCCATGCGGGACCTTGTCAAAGGCCTTACTGAAATCCATGTAGACAATATCCATTGCCTTCCCTTCATCCACTTTCCTGGTAACCTCCTCAAAAAACTCCAATAGATTGGTCAAACATGACCTACTACGCACAAAGCCATGTTGACTCTCCCTAATAAGTCCCTGTCTATCCAAATGCTTGTTAATTCTGTCTCTTAGAACTCCGTTCAATAACTTACCTACTACCGATGTTAAACTTACCGGCCTATAATTTCCCGGATTACTTTTCGATCCTTTTTTAAACAGCGGAACAACATGAGCCACTTTCCAATCCTCCGGCACCTCATCCGTAGACAGCGACATTTTAAATATTTCTGCCAGGGCCCCTGCAATTTCAACACTAGTCTCCTTCAAGGTCCGAGGGAACACCCTGTCAGGTCCTGGGGATTTATCCACTTTAATTTTCCTCAATACAGCAAGCACCTCCTCCTTTTCAATCTGTACAGTTTCCGTGATCTCACTACTTGATTCCCTTAATTCCATAGACTTCATGCCAGTTTCCTTAGTAAGTACAGACGCAAAAAACCTATTTAAGATGTCCCCCATTTCCTTTGGTTCCATACATAGCCGACCACTCTGATCTTCAAGAGGACCAATTTTATCCCTTACAATCCTTTTGCTCTTAATATACCTGTAAAAGCGCTTTGGATTATCCTTCACTTCGACTGCCAAGGCAACCTCATGTCTTCTTTTAGCCCTCCTGATTACTTTCTTAAGTACTTTCTTGCACTTCTTATACTCCTCAAGCACCTGATTTACTCCCTGTTTCCTATACATTTCATAGAACTCCCTCTTCTTCTTTATCAGAGTTGCAATATCCCTTGAGAACCAAGGTTCCTTATTCTTATTTACTTTGCCTTTAATCCTGACAGGAACATACAAACTCTGCACTCTCAAAATTTCTCCTTTGAAGGCTTCCCACCTACCAATACATCTTTGCCAGAGAACAATCTGTCCCAATCCACGCTTTTTAGATCCTTTCTCATTTCTTCAAATTTTGCCTTCTTCCAGTTCAGAACATCAACCCTAGGACCAGATCTATCCTTGTCCATGATCAAATTGAAACTAATGCTGTTATGATCACTGGAACCAAAGTGCTCCCCTACACAGACTTCCATCACTTGTCCTAACTCATTTCCTAACAGGAGATCCAATATTGCATCCCCTCTAGTTGGTCCCTCTATATATTGATTTAGAAAACTTTCCTGAACACATTTTACAAACTCTAAACCATCTAGACCCCTAACAGTATGGGAGTCCCAATCAATATATGGAAAATTAAAATCCCCTACCACCACAACTTTATGTTTCCTGCAGTTGCCTGCTATCTCTCTGCAGATTTGCTCTTCCAAGTCTCGTTGACTATTGGGTGGTCTGTAATACAATCCCACTAATGTGGCCATACCTTTCCTGTTTCTCAGCTCCACCCATAAGGACACAGTAGACAAGCCCTCTAATCTGTCCTGCCTGAGCACTGCTGTAATATTTTCCCTATCAAGCAATGCTACTCCCCCACCTTTCATTCCTCTGCCTCGATCACATCTGAAACATCTGGTTTCAGATGGAAACATTCTGGTTCCTTTCCTACCTCTTCTCTTCCACTCATCTGCCAATCACCTGCTCCTGGTACCACATTCCTCCCATGGTCCACTCTCCTCTCCTATCAGATTCTTTCTTCAGACCTTTATCTTTTCCACCTATTATTTCCCAGCTTCTCACCTCACCCCTCCCCCACCCATCTATCCCTTCCCTCTCACCTGGCTTCACCTATCACCTTCTAGCTTGTACTCCTTCCCTTCCCCCTTCCTTCTTATCCTGGCTTCTTTCCTCTTCATTTCTGGTCCTGACGAAGGGTCTCGGCCCGAAACGTCAACTGTACCTCTTCCTATAGATGCTGCCTGGCCTGCTGCGTTCACCAGCAACTTGATGTGTGTTGCTTGATCTTATAACTCTGCCCCCTAGTAGTCATTCGGCAGAAATGGAATCAGTTCTGTTGTTCAGTACAAGGTTTGGAAAAGCATTGTCTTCTTGTTAAATGTAAGCACCTCTTGTTTCCTCAGTGTTAGTCTCCATTGCTTCATTTGAGATGGTGAAAAATGTGATCAAATCATCTGATCAGAATCAAAACTAGGTTTTAATATCATTGACATCTGACGTGATGTTTCCCAGGATTCCACACCAAGACAGATGTCAAGTGCTGCTGGAAGCCCATTAACTTGTGAAGGACACCCTTTGGTCTGTCCCAACTGTGTTGGTATTCTAGCACAGTGGGATATCTGTAAGGGAATGCTGCAGGCTGGCACAGGAGTACGTTGCGAGGGATGCACCAAAGCTCGGTGCAGCCAATGTCAAGGCTCTGTGGAGCAAGTTTAGGCTCCTTCTGCTCTGCACGTGGAGGGGGCAGAACTGGGTGGGGAATCCCCTTGAACAGTCAAAGGATGTATCACCTCAGGGACCAGACCCATGTGAGGGTACACATTTCTTTTCTCTTTTAAAGTTTACACTACCAAACGTACTGATCACAAATGTAAATTGTTTCACTGTTTCTTCCTCTGATATATACTTTATACTTTACTGTCACCAAACAATTGATACTAGAACATACAATCATCTTAGCGATATTTGATTCTGCGCTTCCCACTCCCTGGATTACAAATATTAAATATTAAAAATATTAAATATAGTAAAAATTAGTAAATATTAAAAATTTAAATTATAAATCATAAATAGAAAATAGAAAAATGGGAAGTAAGGTAGTGCAAAAAAACCGAGAGGCAGGTCCGGATATTTGGAGGTTACGGCCCAGATCCGGGTTAGGACCCATTCAGCAGTCTTATCACAGTTGAAAAGAAGCTGTTCCCAAATCTGGCCGTACGAGTCTTCAAGCTCCTGAGCCTTCTCCCAGAGGGAAGAGGGACGAAAAGTGTGTTGGCTGGGTGGGTCGTGTCCTTGATTATCCTGGCAGCACTGCTCCGACAGTGTGCGGTGTAAAGTGAGTCCAAGACAGAAGACTGGTTTGTGTGATGTGCTACACCATGCTCACGATCTTCTGCAGCTTCTTTCGGTCTTGGACAGGACAACTTCCATACCAGGTTGCGATGCACCCGAAAAGAATGCTTTCTACGGTGCATCTATAAAAATTAGTGAGGGTTTTAGGAGACAGGCCAAATTTCTTTAGTTTTCTCAGGAAGTAAAGGCGCTGGTGGGCCTTCTTGGCAGTGAACTCTGCTTGGTTGGACCAAGTCAGGTCATTTGTGATATTGACCCCAAGGAACTTAAAGCTTTTGACCTGTTCCACTTGTGCATCACCGATGTAAATTAGGTCGTGCAGTCCACTACTCCTTCTGAAGTTAACAACCAATTCCTTCGTCTTGCTGACGTTGAGGGATAAGTTATTGTCTTCACACCATGCCACTAGCTTCTTAATTTCCTCTCTGTACTCAAACTCATCATTACCCGAGATACGGCCTACAATTGTTGTGTCATCAGCAAACTTATATCTTGAGTTTGATGGAAACTTGGCTACACAATCATGGGTGTACAGTGAGTACAGCAGGGGGCTGAGTACACAGCCTTGTGGGGCACCGGTGCTCAGAGTGATTGTAGAGGAGAGCTTGTCCCCTATTTTTGCAGCCTGGGTCCTGTCTGTGAGGAAGCTGAAGATCCAGCTGCAGATCTGAGTGCTAAGGCCCAGGTTCCAGAGCTTAGGAATCAGTTTATTTGGAATGTTGGTATTAAAGGCAAAGCTATAGTCAATGAAAAGGAGCCTTACGTATGCGTCTTTATTCTCCAGGTGTTCTAAGGAGGAACGTAGGGCCGGAGAGATGGCATCTGCCATTGACCTGTTGCTCTGGTAGGCAAATTGCAAAGCTGACCGGTAGGCTGTGGTTGATGTGTGCCATAACCGATCTCTCGAAGCACTTCATAGCAATTGATGTCAGAGCCACAGGTCGATAGTCATTCAGGCATGCCACCTTGCTCTTCTTCAGCACTGGGATTATCGTTGCCTTCTTAAAACACGAGGGGATCTTAGACTGAAGCAAGGAGCAGTTGAAGATGTCAGCAAACCCTCCAGCTAGCTCGCTTGCACAGGCCCGGAGAACCCGTCCTGGGACGCCATCTGGGCCCGTCGCCTTCCTTGGATTTATCTTCAGGAAGACCCTTCTAACATCCTCCTCGGTGACGATGAATCTCGATGCCACCAGATCCTGTTCATCCGGAGGGAGCGGGACGCTCCTCTTCTGTTCGAATCTTGCGTAGAATACGTTAAGTTCGTCAGGAAGAGAAGTGCCACAGTTACTGATATTCCCAGCCTTTTCTTTGCACCCAGTGATCTCATTGAGACCCTGCCATAGTCTACTGGCATCCCTCTGGTTCGCCTGGGCTTCCAACTTGGCTCGATATTGCCTCTTGGCGCCCTTAATGGCTTTCCGGAGTTCACGCCTGGATTCCATGTAGTGCCTGGTATCCCCGGACCTAAAAGCCGCAGCTCTAGCCTTCAAAAGGGACTTGACTTCATAATTCATCCAAGGTTTCTGGTTAGGGAATACCCGGATCGTCTTGCGAGACACACAGTCCTCCGTGCATTTCCAAATAAAGTCCATGACAGCTAAGGCATACTCATCGAGGTTAGCTGCCGAGTCCTTGAATACTAACCAGTCCACCGATTCAAAGCAGTCACGGAGGACCTCATCCGTTTCCTCCGTCCAACACGACACTACTTTTGACACCGTGACCTCCCGCTTCAGTTTCTGTTTGTAAGCCGGGAGGAGGAGTACGGCCTGATGGTCCGATTTTCCGAAGTGAGGTCATGGGATGGAACGGTAGGCATCCTTGACTGCTGTGTAGCAGTGGTCAAGTATATTCGGGCCTCTAGTGGGGCAGGAGACATGCTGGTATAACTTTGGCAGCACCTTTCTGAGGTTGGCCTGGTTAAAATCCCCGGCTGTAACACAAAGCCTCCAGTATATATATATTTTATAGCGAATAAGCTCTAGTTTGGACATATAAACATATCTGATTTTCTCGTATTGATTGTGCAGCTAACTGTGATCAACGCATCAGAGAGTGATTCAATCTTTTTCTTTGTAATTTTGTCATGGTAACTTTCACATCTATAAGAGAAGTCCAATAAAGACTTTTAAAATGAAAATCAGCTTCTCTAACAGTGCTACACTTCACACTGCACCCCGCTTCGGCCCAGCTTTCTGTTAAACTGCAGCTAACTTACCCAAGACATAGACCTTTGAGTTAGGATTATCACACGCACGCACGCACGCGTGTGTGTGTGTGTGTGTCCATGTCCAAGCTTTCTCTACTTTAACACTAATACAGACATACAGTCATACAGATTCAAGGAGCTCCAGGAACATATGCAATTAGTTGATTCAACTGTCTTAGAAAGTTGAGCATCTGTGCATATACATAAGGATTGCAGTTTCTACATCACACATTTTATACAAATACACCACTACCCTCATTGAGAAACAAGTGACTCACACAAACATGTTGTTGCAAATTTGATCTATTGACAGGTTTTCTGAGTCACTTTACTCTTCTGAATGGAACTTGTGTTGTTGGTCCTGTATCTATTTCTTGACTTGAAGAAGATCTCACATGGTGAATTAGTAAATTGGCTTGTTATTGTCATGTGTACCAAGATACAGTAAAAAGCTTGTCTTGCGTACTGTCCATACAGATATATTCAATGCCGTGGTGCACTGAGGCAGTTAAAGGTAAACAACACAGAACGCAGAACCAAGTGTATCAGTTACAGGTAGACAATGAGCTGTAAGGTCACAACGAGGTAGATTGCGAGGTCTTATCACATTAGGGAACTATCAATAGGATAGAAGCTGTCCTTGAATTAAGTAGTAGGTCCTTTCAGGCTTTTGTATCTTCTCCCCAATGGGAGAGGATGGACGAGAAGATGTCTAGGGTGTGTGAGGTCTTTGATTATGTTTGCTGCTTTACTGAAGTATAGACAGAGTCCATAGAGGCTGGTTTCTGTGATGTGTTGAGTTGTGTCTACAACTCTATGCGTTTTCTTGTGGTTGTGGCCACATCAGTTGCCACACCAAGTTGTGGAGCATCTTGATAGGATGCTTTCTATAGTGCATCAATAAAACTGATGAGATTCAAATGCGATAAGGTGAATTTCTTTAGCCTCCTGAGGAGGGGGAGGTGCTGGTGAGCTTTTTTTCCCTCAATGGCATCTACATGCTTGAACCAGGATGTTCACTCCCAGGAACCTGAAATTCCCAGCCTCTCAACCTCAGCACCACTGATGTAAACAGGAACATATACAACGCCACCTCCTGAACTCAATGATCTTTTGACTCAGTTGGACAGAATCTTCTGTCATTTTTTCTGCTGTCTCCATTGGAAAGCATTCATAATCACATTCTTACTGGATTATGATTGGCTCAGATCTGATTTTACCTGATAATCAGAAAAAGCTGCAGATGTCAGAAATCTCCAGTAAAAGCAGAAGGAGCTGAAAACACTCCGCCTGTCAGACTGTTCTTCTCTCACAGAATATAGCCTAAACAGTTGAATGCTTACAGCATTGTCTGTTTATTTTGTAAATTTTATCTCCTGTTTTCACAAGATTTTCTTTGCCATGCATTACTCCCCCATGCCTCCAGCATCCAATTTCCAAGCTCCAGATTTGTCCAATGGAGACACAAGAGATTGGAGATGTCGGAGGAGACACCGCCAGCCTTGTTCACTGCGTCTGGGATCCCAATGGTGGCCTCCCCTACATCAGTGAGAAGAGGTGCAGACTGGGTAACCTCTTTCTTGATCACCCGTGCTTGGTCTAACGTGGTTGTCTGGAGCTCCCAGTGGCTAGCCATTTTAATTTTCCTCCCCATTCCCACAGCGTTGTGTCTTTCTTCAGCCCCCTCCACTGCCAGGATGAGGCTGAGCACAGACTGCAGGAAGAGCATTTCGTGTTTCACCTGGATAGACTACACTCAAAGACACAAACAGTGAATTCACCAACCCCTGGTAACTGCTCCCCCCTCTGCCTCTTCTTTCTCTTCTCCTGGTCAGTGCAGTTTCCCCTCCCCCCTTCCAACACAGCTTCTCCCACTGGGTCACCTGTCCTCACTGTTCCCATCTACCTTACTCGCCTCCCTCCCTGATTCTATTTTCCACCTTCCTCTCTATCGGATTCTAGCATATGCAGCCCACTCTATCCTCCATCTATCACCTCCTGGCCTTGGTCGCTATTTCCACTCCTCCCTTCTCCATCTAAAATCACCCTCCTCATCTATTGATCCACCTCTCCCCCTCTCCTCTTTATACTGGCCATCACACCTCTAACTTTCAGCCTGGATGAATATTCTCAGCTCAAAATATCAACTGTCTACTTCCTTCTGTTGATGTTGTCTGACCCACTGAGGCCCTCCAGCCTCTGGTTTTAGGCTCTAGGTGTTAGGTTTAGCTAATGTCCTATCTCCCACCATGTTGTTTCCACTTACCCTCACCATGAATCAAGTCACAATTGGTTTTAGTTTCAACTACTTTCCTTTCCATTCCTCTGTCAAGATTTGGTTTATCTGAAATCAGTCATGTTCAATCTCCTCTCAATTTGTATCTCAGCAGGAGCGCTAGCTGTTGTGGAAAATCGCGTTGTTCTGCAGCGTAGCAAAACATTGCTGATCGATGCCTCTTTGCATTGCTTTAGCAACTGTAAGAGGATGCTTAAACAAAATGCAAAGCTCTTGCAATGTATAAATTTATTTTAAAATGTTTCTTAATAGTATCGCAAAGATTGTTAAAGCAAATAAAACATATATTAACTTTATTAAATGGTGAAGGAAAGAAGCAAAGCATAATGGTTAATTAAGTCAGAAATAACACTAGCTGCAAAGAATGTGTTGGAACACGATTGAGTTCAAAACTTGCAGCCTGTGAAAGCCAAAGCATTAACTTGGACTGTGGGACTGTGGTGTTAAGCTAGAAGCAGACAGAAAGTCTGACAATCCCCAGCAACATGTTGAAAAGAATGGTATTTGAAACAAGTTGGATCGGATTGTTAGTGGAGAGACACAAAGGCTAAATGAACGGATGGAGCATCTGAAGTCCTGACGTTCCAACTGAAATGTCAACGATTCCTACCTCCCCCACCCCCTGCAGATATTGCTTGACTCATTGAGTTCCTCCAGTAGGTCATCCATTGATCAAAAAGGGCAAGTTACTGTCCTTGGTTACAGATATCAAGACGATTCAAGGAGTAACTCAAAATGCTAGAAAGTAAACTAGGATGATAAGAAATGGAATCACAAACAAAAAGAAATATGTAGAGGCTGGAACTCCAAAGCAACACACAAAAAATGCTGGAGGAACTCAGCAGGCCAGGCAGCATCTATGGAAAAAAGTACAGTCGACGTTTTGGGCTGAGACCCTTCGGCTTGACTGGAGAAAAAAAGATGAGGAGTAGATTTAAAAGGGTGGGGGGAGCGGGGAGATAAACACAAGGTGATAGGTAAAACCTGAAGGGGGAGGGATGAAGTAAACAGCTGGAAAGTTGATTGGTGAAAGAGACAGAGGCCATGAAAGAAAGAAAAGGGTGGAGGAACACCAGAGGGAGGCGATGAGCAGGCAAGGAGATAAGATGAGAGAGGAAAAAGTGAAGGGAAATGGTGAAGTTAGGGGGGTGGGTCCATTACCAGAAGTTCATGCCATCAAGCTGGAGGGTACCCAGATTGAATATAATATGCTATGTCTCCAACATAAGTGTGGATCATGACAGTGGAGGAAGCCATGGATGGACATATTGGAATGAGAATGGGAAGTAGAATTAAAATGGGTGGCCACTGGGAGATCCGTTTTTTCTGGCAGACAGAGTGTAGGTGCTTGGCGAAGTGGTCTCCCAATCTACGTCTCACCAATATACAGGAGGCCACATCGGGAGCACCGGACACGGTATATGATCCCAACAGACTCACAGGTGAAGTGTCACCTCACCTGGAAGGACTGTTTAGGGCCCTGAGTGGTGGTGAGGGAGGAGGTGTAGGGGCAGGTGTAGCACTAGCTCTGCTTGCAAGGATAAGTGCCGGGAGGGAGATCAGTGGGGAGGGATGAATGCATAGGGAGCGATCCCTGTGGAAAGCAGAAAATGGGGGGGGGGGGGAAAGATGTGCTTTGTGGTGGGATCCTATTGGAGGTGGTGGAAGCTACAGAGAATTATGAGCTAGATGCAGAGGCTGGTGGGGTGGTAGGTGAGGACAAGAGGAACCCTATCCCTGGTAAAGTGGCGGAAGGATGGTGTGAAATGGAAGAGATGCGGTTGAGGGCAGTGTTGATAGTGGAGGAAGGAAAGCCCCTTTCGTTGAAAAAGGAGGACATCTCCTTTGTTCTAGAATGAAAAGCCTCATCTTGAGAGCAGTTGTGGTGGAGATGGAGGAATTGAGAGAAGGGGATGGTGTTTTTACAAGTAAGAGGGTGGGAAGAGGTATAGTCCAGGTAGCTGTGAGAGCCCATTGGTTTATAATGCACATCAGTGGATAAGCTCTGTCCGGAGATAGGGACCGTGAGATTGAGAAAGGGGAGGGAGGTGTCGGAAATGGACCAGGTAAATTTGAGCACAAGGTGGAAGTTGTTCCAAGTCTACACTGGTGACCATCCCGCACCTTTCCTATGTTACATGAACAACTGCATTGGTGCTGCTTCCTGCACCTGTACTGAACTCGTCAACTTCATCCACTTTGCCTCCAGCTTCTGGTTTCACCTATCGCCCTGTGGAAGTTGGAAGCAAAGTGGATGAAGTCGACGAGTTCAGCATGGGTGCAGGAAGCATTTTGTGTGTGTTGCTATGATATGAAATGGCCCTGTTCACCAAAAGGGAGATAGAGCAAGTGATAAGTAAATTACAGAGGATTTTTTGAAAGGAGTGGTGAATGTTAATTTTGATAGCAAAGCAAATCAAAGAGAAATGGTATATAAAGTACGGGATAAATGAGAGGGAGAGAGAGAGAGTGGGAGAGAACTCTCTGGATCCTTATCGCCACTTCTACAATTCCTATGTTTCTAACAGATTTCTACAGAAGTACAGTGAAGAGCACTCTGACTGATTTCATCACCGCTTGGCATGGAAGCTCTAACGTTCCGGACTGAAAGAGGCAGCAGAGGTCGCAGACTCAATCAGCTCCATCATGGCAGAGCCCTTTTTCGCTTTCCTGATTTCTGCTTGAACAACAAACCATCCTTGTCCCTCCCTCGTCCATTTTCTACTTCTGACTCTTGCTCCTTCACTTTTCTCCCCTCTCCCAGATATCTGTGAGCACATTCCCTTAAAGAATTCTGCCATGCCCAAGACTGACAAGGCCACTGGATAAATTCTGCTTTGAAACACTATCGCTCACCCTCCCCCTTCATCACTCAGTCTGCCCTCATGCAGCACACCTCGTTCTAATGACCCTTCTCATTCCTTCCTTTGGCTTTACACACACTCCGCACACGGGGAGATAAGTGTAATTAATGGAAGTCAATCACCTCCATCCGTGCCCCCATGTTGATCATAGCTTCACACACAGTGATGTTCCTGGATGATTGGATAGCATTCTGTTCCTTTCTCACAAGCGAAGAACATGCCAGCATAATGCGTGACCCAGGTGACACTCAGGCCTGGGCAGAAAAGTGGCACGCAAGTGCCAGGCAGTGATCATCTCCAACAAGAGAGGTCTGTGGACATTGTTAGAGTGAATACACACAGTTTGTTTCCCAGGGAAAGGGGTTCAATAATGAAAGGACACAGTTTTGAGGTGAGTGGGTAAGATTTAAATGGGACCTGGGGGCGGTCAACTTATTCATGCAGAGTGTGGTGCATTTACAGAATGAGCTGTCAGAGGAAGTGTCCAAAGCTGGTACATGAACAACATTTAAAAGACAGGTACGAGAATAGGAAAGGTTTAGAGCAGAGGTCCATGGACCCCTTGCTTAATGGTTTTGGTCCATGGCATAAAAACGGTTGGGATCCCCTGGTTTAGAGGGTTATGGGCCCACAGTGAACTAGTTAGTCTAGCTGAGCAATGGTCATGTACGAAATGGTCCAAGGGACTCCTCTCCTTCCTGCATTAACCTCTGTAACCATTTACCCTTTGGCAATATTATCATTGGGACCTCCTTACGGTTATCATTGACCAGAAACTCAAACGAAGCAGCTACATTAAGAATTGCAGGGAGTAGCTCACTAGAGCCTTTCCACCAGCTCCTTGTCACAAGTCAGGAGCATGATGGAATACTCTCTGCAAGTTTGACTGAGTGCACCTCCAACAACAAGGGCAAGCCACCTAGCACTGAAACATTCATTTCATTCATCAATGCAATGTGTACCATCTACAAAATGCACCCGCCATTCTAGTTAGCTCCATTGAGAATCAACCTGGCAGGTGAAGACAATGAAAAATAAATACAGTCTAAACTTTAGGGTGTTCACTGGTCAGAGGAAGGTGAGAAAATTCAAAGCAAATTACAGGATTTTGTTTTGCGGTCTCCTTTGGACTTTCTGTGAATGTTGAAGAACTTTGCATTGGTAAAAGTACTCCATTATTTGGGCTTAGGCCTGATCCTTTTTGGCTTTAGAATAGAAATTAACTTAAAAGAAAAAGCATTTAGAAAATTCACCTTTTATTATGTACTACGGTATTTTTGTATACCACCACTATAGGGAACATCCTCTCCACATCCACCTTACCTAGTCCTTTCAACATTTGGAAGGTTTCAATGAGATTCCCCCAACATTCTTCTGAATTCCAGTAAGCACAGGCCCAAAGCTGCCAAATGCTCCTCATATGCTAACCCCTTCATTCCTGGAATCATCCTCGTGAACCTCCTCTGGATTTTCTCCAATGACAACACATCCTTTCTGAGATATGGGGCTCAAAACTGTTGGCAGTACTCCAAATGTGGCCTGACTAGTGTCTTATAAAGCCTTAGCATTATCTCCTTGCTTTTATATTCTATTCCCCTTGAAATAAATGCCAACATTGCATTTGCCTTTTTTATCACAGACTCAACCTGTAAACTAACCTTCTGGGAGTCTTGCACAAGGACTCCAAAGTTCCTTTGCACCTCTGATGTTTGAACCTTCTCCCCATTTAGACAATAGTCCGCACTATTGTTCCTTTTACCAAAAAGCATTATCAGACATTTCCCAACACTGTATTCCATCTGCCACTTTTTTGCCCATTCTTCCAATTTGTCTAAGTCCTGCTGAAATCGTGTTGCTTTCTCAGTACTACTTATCCTTTCACCTATCTTTGTATCATCCACAAACTTTGCCACAAAGGCATCAATTCCACTATCCAAATTATTGATAAACAATGTGAGAAGTAGTGGTCCCAATACTGACCCCTGAGGAACACCACTAGTCACTGGCAACAAAACAGAAAAGGCCTCTTTTATTTACACTCACTGCCTCCTGCCTGTCAGCCATTCCTCTATCCATACCAGTACCTTTCCTGTAATGCCACAGGATCTTACCTTGTTAAGTAGCCTCATTTGTAGCACCTTATCAAATGCCTTCTGAAAATCCAAGTAAATGACATCCACTGCCTCTCCTTTGTCCACCCTGCTTGTTACTTCCTCGAAGAACTCCAACAGATTTGTCAGGTAAGATTTCCCTTTACAGAAACCATGTTGACTTTGACTTATTTTATCATTAGTCTCCAAGTACTCCAAACCCTCATAATAATAATAATAATAATAATAGACTCCAACACTTTCCCAAACACCAAGGTTAGGCTAACTGGTCTATAGATTCCTTTCTTTTGCCTTCCTCCCTTCTTAAAGAGTGGAGTGACATTTGCAATTTTCCAGTCCTCCGGGACCATGCCAGAATCAAGTGATTTTTGAACGATCATGACCAATGAATCTGTTATCTCTTTAGCAACCTCTTTCAGGACTCTGGGGTGTAGTCCATCTGGCCCAGGTGAGTTATCCACCTTAAGACCTTTGAGTTTGCCTAGCGCTTTTTCCTTCGTAATAGCAATGGCACTCACTTCTGCTCCCTGACACTCACGGACCTCTGGCACACTGCTGGTGTCTGCCACAGTGAAGTGTTTGATGTGAACGGATTCCTTGGGGCAGACTGGGAAGGACAGGGGGTGTCTGCGCACCATCTGAAGCAGCTAAAGCATGATGGCAATGGGAAACTCTAAATGTTCATGTGCTTTTGTGTCCAAGATCATTGTTGTCAGACACAACATACCTAGAGAATAAATGCCATTAAAATCAACTTTTTGTAATAGCAGAAAACATGACAAACAGAAACTAACATAAGATCATACATCAATCACAAATATTATAAATTATACGTTGTTATTTAATTATCAAAGCCAGAAGTTAATACACTTGCCCAAAGTTTCCATTTAATAACCAATTTTATCTGACTTTGTTGGGCAATGCTAACAGCGAATAAAGCATCCCCAAGCAGAACCAAAACAAAAACCTGAATAAATCTTGGTTACATCCTATACAGAATGACAATTCTGTTGAAAAGTGTACACTTCCATTACATTCATAGGACAGTTCTGCATGTGAAACATCAATTGGGAGTTTATTGTCCTTTTTGATTTGGAAATGTAACTCGTGTTGCTTAATGGAGATTGTCAGTACATCCACAACTTGTCTGCTGGTGCAAGTATCCAGCTGTCTATTACAGCAATGAAGCATCCTGAGATTTAGGAATCTTCTGTAATACAGTGGTAACAAGGGACGTGCAGGGAAGACAACATAAAGTTCAGCCTCTTTCCATCAAGTTAATAGAATCCGACTGACAACAAGGCCCAAACATGACATTGGAAGTTGCCACCTGTTCGACTTTTAATTCCGTGCTGATGCAATACTTCGGTGTTTTCACACTGCTGTTTTCTGAGGCATCCTCTCTTGACCACTTGCGCATGGCATTTGTAGGCACAAACGACAAGTACAATATACCTCTGATAATAGGACACCCTTGGGGTTCAGTGCACCACACTGGTGCATTTTTGAGATTGCTGGATATTATTCCTAATACCTAACACGCTATAATTCACGGTTCTATTGTAGACAGAGCCACCAAGTCAAGCAGGCCCTTCAGCCTACCACTAGGCCCACAGTCCTCAGTGGCCTTGCTGATTCAAATACCAACCAAGGTGTAATGATGATACCTGATTCTGCCACTTGCACCGGCATCTCACTTCAGTTTAGTGTGAAAATTGTTCCTTTCAGGTTTCCTTTAAATCCTTCCCTTCATCATAACCCCACGTCCTTTTATCATTGAAACCCTTACTGGGCTGAACCAAAGACATTCAACAGCAGGAGGATAAATTTTCTAGGATGCCCCGGAGGTTTAAAGGGGACACATGAAACAGGGCCCCAGTGGGAACATGGAAAACAGGGCCAAGGTGAGTTCCAAGTGAGCATGGAAAATAAGGCCCAGTGAAGTTAAATGGACCAGGAGAAACGTGGTGGGGGTGAGATTAAGGGGACCAGGAGAAATTAGCAGTGGGTGAGTTTACAGGGACCAGGAGAAATTAAGTGTGGATGAGATTAAGGAGACCAGGAGAAATGGGGTATGGATGAGTTTAAAGGGAGGAGGAGAAATGGGGTGTGGATGATATTAAAAGGAGCAGGAGAAATGGGGTGTGGATATGTTTTCAGGGACCAGGAGAAATGGGGTGTGGATGGGTTTGAAGGGACCAGGAGAAATGGGGTGTGGATGAGTTTGAAGGGAGGAAGAGAAATGGAGTAAGGATTAAAGGGAGTGTGTGTAATGGGGTTTGGATGACAAAACAATCTCATTTCCCCAAAACTTTTTCTGTGAGATATTCTCTCTGCCCTCACTTCCCACTAGTTTTCCCACTCATCTACGCACTAGTGGTGACAGGGTGGAGTTAGCTCTCTACCAAAGGAGGTGTAAGAGACTCCTTCCCTCCGCTAACCTGTAGATTACCCTTGGGCAAAGTGTAGCACCTGCTTAGACACCACCTCTCCCCCCGCCGAACAGGACCATGTGAAGTCATGGGAGCAGGTGGTCGATGGTTGGATGAGCAGCCAGTGGTTACGTGACAAATAACTTCATTACAAAACAGCATTAATGTGTTAAAAAGAGAACAGTAACAGAATTCAGAATATATTGTTGCAGAGAAAGTGAAATGAAGACTTAGGGGTTGTTTGTCGACTGCAGGAGGAGGAAACCAGAGGACCATATGCCAGTCCTTATCAGAGGATCAGAGGTGAAGAGGGACTGCAAATTTATCATTTCAGAAGATCTGTCCTGGGTCTAGCACGTAAGTGCCATTACAAAGAAAGCACAGCAGCTCCTCGACTTTCTTAGAAGTTTGTGAAGAATTGACATGTCATCTAAAACTTTGATAAATTTCTATTGAAGTGCGGTGGAGAATATATCGACTGATTGCATCATGGCTTGGATGGAAACACCAAAGCCCTTAAATGGAAAAGCCTTCAAAAAGTATTGGATACAGCCCAGTCCGTCACGGATAAACCCCTCTCCACCATTGATGGCATCAACACGGAGTGCTGTCACAGGAAAGAAGCATCCATCATCAAACCCCCACCACCCAGGCCTTGCTCTCTTCTTGCTCCTGCCATCAGGAAGCAGACACAGGAGCCTCTCGATCCACACCATCAAGTTGTTACCACCCAACCATCAGGCTCATGAACCAGAGGGGACAACTTCACTCACCCCAACACTGAACTGTCCCCTTAACCTAAGGACTCACTGTCCAATGTTCTTGATATTTATTGCTTATTTATTTATTTCTATATTTTATTTGCACCGTTTGTTGATTTTTGCATGCTGGTTGTTTGTCCATCTTGTTATGTGTGGTCTTTCATTGATTCTATCGTGTTTCTTCACATTTACTGTGAATGCCTGTAAGAAAATGATTCTGATGGTTGTACCCTATATGGTGACATACAGTATATGTACTTAGATAGTAAATTTACTTTGAACTTTGAACTTCTGCCTGATGGGAAGGTGGAGAAGAGAGACTGCACAAGCTAGAGAGGACTTTGGTTTTGTTGGCTGCGTTACTAAGGCAGTGAGAAGTAATCTCAGCTCTAAATCTAAATGGCAAGCAGGAACTACTTCTAACTGGCCTCAAGATTCCTGGAATAGAAAGCTACCTGAACATACCCTAAATCTGAGATTAATAAATCCAAATATGAAATAGAACATTCAAATGTAATTGATGTATCATAGCCTGTCAAAAGTGTTACATGCCTCCTGTTATTCATGTTTTTCTTTTTCGTTGAATCCTCACCCGTTTCCTGAAGTATACGATGTGACCTAGGACTTGTGAGAAGGGAATTTGCCAGGACTTCTTGTACTGAGGAGTTTCTCAGTTCTTCTCCATTAGCGTCAGGCTGTTGCCCTGTTTGGGCCAAGAGTAGGACAATCGCATCAGAAATGGGGGAGACACAAGAAGCTGCAGATGCTGGAACCTAGAGGGGCAAACAGTCTTCTGGGGGATCTCAGGGATGGAGCAGCATCTGTGGGTAGTAAGGAATTGTTAACATTTCTGGTCAGGACCCTGGAAGTGGAAGGGGAAGACAGCCAGCACAAAGTGGAGAGGGAGAGGGGCTAGTAAGTGTTTGTTAGATGGAAAATGGAAGAAAAGTGATGGATAGATGGAGCCAGGGAAGGGAGAGGGAGTTGTGAAGTTGGGAGACAGTGAAGAGTGGAAGAGTGGGTGATAGATAGATAGACAGGAATTGGGGCAGTTGGAATCAGCTGGGGAGAGGGAAGCATACTGGTGGAGACAGCTCAGATGGTGTTAGAAATCTGATAATTAGTTGGGGTGGGGGTGATAGTGATAATGGGAGCCATGAGGGGAGGTGGAACAAGAAGCTGATGGGGTGGGATGTGGGGGAAGTCAGTAGGTGGATGGAACCAGGATGGGGGGGTCACAATGGGTAATGGGGAAGGAGCAGGAGGAGGGGTATGTGATAGGAGGATCTAAGGTTGATCAGTAGGTGGGAGGAAGGAGAGCGAAATCTCATGAGAGGGATCGATTACCCAAAAGTGGAAAACTCAGTGGGTTAAAGATGCAGGCAGTACACAAGCATTGGTCCTCTAGGTTGCATTGGGCCGAGGTGGATAGTTTGATGTGGGAATAGGAAGGCGAGCTCACACGATGAGCAACTAGGAGCTCGGTGTGACCAGTCCAGACAGAGTTGTGATCTGAAATCTTACAGCTTTTCAAACCCATCCAATTTAAGCACCAACCACTTCCTCCTTCCTTCAAGATGCAAATTCTGCCACCACCTGCTGTACTTCCACTCACAAACATCAAGTTTTTTGATGACAAAGAAGAACAGAAAATACTAGACATAGTTGACAGGTCATGCAGCGTCTATGGAAAGAAAACAATGTTAGCATTTCATCAGTTCAGAATCCATGAGGGCTCTTTGACCGGAAATGCTAACTCTGTTTCTCTCTCCATGGTTGCTGCCCGACCTGCTGAGTCTTTAGATACTTTTATTTCAGATTTTCAGCCTCTATAGATCATTTGCTTTTCATGGATCCTCACTGACAAAATCAGACCATGCATAAACCTTTGACTTCCACAGTTAAGATAACCTTTGATTGATGTAACCTCCTCTGTAGTTTCAGGGACTATGATTTGTCCAGGTTAAAATAATCACTTTCAATTTAGCTAATTAGTATTCTTTATCTTTTCTTGTTTCATCACTGTAGCAGAGAGTTATTATTATTCATTGTGTACTAGCATACAATTATTATTATTAAATTTCATTTATGTAACATGCAATGTTCTTAATAAATAGTTAGAACTTGAGTTCCTGCATATCTTGTTCTTATTCTGTAGCCTGATTACGTCCTCATTATAAATCAGCTTTGCACATCCCACAGTGGGGAATGTGTCAGCCTGCAGATTATCACAGCATGTCAAATGCCACACATATCAGCACAGGCTGTGTAAAGGGACGTGCTTTTCTCTTGCCTCCAGAACAACAACTTACACACAACTTCAGTTTTATGGATGGCACCTTCGCAGAATCCGAATCAGATATCACTGACACATGTCGTGAAATTTGTTGTCTGCAATATATAACAATAAAAAGTAAAAATTACAATTAGATCTATATATACAGCATAGATACACAACACACACACACACACACACACACACACACACACACACACGTACACAGACACACATATACAGACACACACACATGCACACAGACACAGACACACTCACACACACACAGACACCCACAGACACACACGCACACACCCACAGACACACTCATACACACACACACACGCACACACACACACACACACACACACACACACACACACACACATATATGTAGTGCAAAAAGAGAGGGAAAAACACTGAGGCCATGATCATGGGTTCATTGTCCATTCAGAAATCTGATGGCAAAGGGGAAGAAGCTGTTCCTGAAACTTTAAGCATGTGGCTTCAGGCTTCTGCACCTTGATGATAGCCATGAGAGGAAGGCATGTCCTGGGTGATGGGGGTCCTTAATGATGGATGGCAACTTTTAGAGGCATCACCTTCTGAAGGTGTCCTGGATTCCGGGGAAGCTAGTGCCCATGATGGAGCTGGCAGAGTTTACAATTCTTCTGCAGTGTTTTCCCATGCTGCGCAGTGAGCTCTCCACACCAGATGGTGATGCAATCAGTTTGAATGCCCTCAGTGGCACAATGTGGAAATTTGTAAGTAACCTTGGTGACATACCAGTTCTCCTCAAAGTCCTAATGAAATATAGTGTCTGTTGTGTAGTCTTTGTATTTGCCTCATTATGTTGGGCCCAGGATAGATAGAAACACAGAAAAAACATAGAAAACCTACAACACAATACAGGCCCTTCGGCCCACAAATTTGTGCCAAACATGTCCCTACTTTAGAAATTACTAGGCTTACCCATAGCCCTCTATTCTTCTAAGCTCCATGTGACTATCCAAAAGTCTCTTAAAAGACCCTATCGTATCCTCAGAGATATTGACATCCATGAACTTGAAACTGCTCACTTTTTCCACTTCGGACCTCTTGATGACAACTGGTGTGTGTTGTGGCCAGCAGCATCCAACATGAGGCTTTTATTTCTCCAAAGTCTGAAAGTCTGGAGCTTCAAGACATTCACCTGTTGTCAAACATAGCATGAAAAACTGTTCCATGTGCACAATTTGTCTGTGTTCTCTGGACTGCAACGAGAATTCGAGTGGTTCATCGTCAATCAGGTGGCTTCCTGTTGAGGACTGAGGGCTTCTTTGCCACTCCAAGGTTGAAACTGGTGTCACTGGAAATGTGGGGTTCTCCACTTCGGTAGGAAGAATAATGTGTAGACGGTTTTCGAAATGGGAATTCAGAAATGAGGCTGCAAGGAGACTGAGGGGTCCTTGACCAGAATTCACTTATCAAGCAACACACATCAAAGTTACTGGTGAACGCAGCAGGCCAGGCAGCATCTCTAGGAAGAGGTACAGTCGACGTTAAAGCACAACATCCTTTATTCCATCTGGGTAGCTTCCAACCTGGTGGCATGAACATTGACTTCTCTAACTTCCGCTGATGCCCCACCTCCCCCTCGTACCCCATTCATTATTTATATACACACATTCTTTTTCTCTCTCTCTCCTTTTTCTCCCTTTTCTCCCTCTGACCCCTCACTATACCCCTTACCCATCCTCTGGTTTTCCCTTCCTCCCCCTTTTCCTTCTTCCTGGGCCTCCTGTCCCATGATCCTCTCATATCCCCTTTGCCAATCACCTGTCCAGCTCTTGGCTCCATCCCTCCCCCTCCTGTCTTCTCCTATCATTTTGGATCTCCCCCTCCCCCTCCCACTTTCAAATCTCTTACTAACTCTTCCTTCAGTTAGTCCTGACGAAGGGTCTTGGCCCGAAATGTCAACTGTACCTCCTCCTAGAGACGCTGCCTGGCCTGCTGCGTTCACCAGCAACTTTTACGTGTGTTGCTTGAAATTCCAGCATCTGCAGATTTCCTCATGTTTGCGTTCACTTATTAAGGTTAGGGTTGGGGTTAGGGTTGGTAACAAAGAAGACAAATGCAATGTTAGATTTTGTTTCGAGAGGACAAGGAAGTACTACATTTAACCGCTTGGAAATGTGAGAATAAAGTAAAAGGGAAGGAGAGTGCAGGAGAGGTTATGGAAATCACCAGAATAAAAAAGACGACAAAACATTTAGAAATGGATAAGAATTTAACTTTCAATAACATGCACAGAAAATGGAAAAGGGGGTATTGAATACAATACTGAAGGTGTTATATTTGAATGGATATTGAATATGAAATAAGGTAGCCAATCTTGCGCACAAGTAGAAATTGGTAGGTAAGATGTTCAAATTCAAGTCCAATTGTCATTCAACCATCTATAAATACCCAGGAATACTGCCAAATGAAACACCATTGCTCTGAGGCCAAGGTGCAAAACACAGCTCGAGGCACCAATAGCACATACAAGATAGTAAGCATATATAAGATATCAGTAAAATACAGTCACAAATAAAAAAAGTCGAACACAATACAGCTTGCCTTCTGCTGAGTGAACACTGGGGGCAGCACCGACCCCAGCCTGGAGTCATCATACAGCCTCTGGTGCAGTACACCGACTCTGATACCTCTCTCTGGGGAGGCTATAAATAGGCGACACTGTGACTTGGGGCCAAGTCCTCGCTCCATCCGGGGCCGTGCATTTCCACTGCCATATGCCAATAAATCAGTGAATTGGACTTGCAGCATTCCACTTCAACAATGTCTAACAGCGTCTTGCAATCACAAGAAAAGCAACTAAGATGATCACTGGCTGTTAGAATGCACAGTGCCTTTGCACCTCGACTCCTCTGACGCCTCTCTGATGCAGACAGCAACACGATCCACACCAAGTCCAAGTTGTGGGCATCACTGAGTTGTGACTGAAGGAAGATCAGATTGGGAGCTTAATGTCATATCAAAAAGGATAGCAGGTAGGCAGAGGGAGTGGGGTGGCGTTGTTTGTTAAAAAGAGGTGACATAGGATCAGAAGAAATAGATTCCTTGTGGGTAGAGTTAAGAAACTGCAAGGGTAATAAGACTCTAATGTGAGGTATGTACAGGCCTCCGAACAAAAACAGGATGAGGGGCACAATTTACAATGGGAGATAGAAAAGGCATGTAAAAAAGGGCAATGCTACAATGGAGATGGGGATTTCAGTATGCAGGTAAACTAGGAAAATTAGGTGTCAGATCCAAAGAGAAGTAGTTTGTAGAATGCCTACAATTTGTAGAATGCCTTTTCGAGCAGCTTGTGGTTGAGCCCACTCGGGAAGAGGCAATTCTGGATTGGGTGTTGTGCATTGAACCAGATTTGAGAATTTAAGGTCAAGGAAGTAGTGATCATAATTTGATAGAATTCACCCTTCAGTTTGTGAGGGAGAAGTTAAAATCAATTATATCGGTATTACACCGGAGTAAAGGCAACTACTGAGGGAAGAGTAAGGAGATGGACAAAGTTGATTGGAAGCAAACACAAGAAGGGATGACAGTAGAACAGCAATGGTTGGAGTTTCTAGGAACAATTCAGGAGGCGCAGGATCGGTTTATCCTAAAGAAGAGGAAACATTCTAATTAGAGGGTAAGGGAACTGTGGCTGACAAGGGAAGTCAAAGACAGCATAAAAGCAAAAGAGATATAGCAAAAATGCATGGGAAGTTAGAGGACTGGAAAGATGTTGCAAAAACAACAGAACCATTTTAAAAAATCAATGAGAGAGAGAGAGCGTGAGAGGGAGACAGAGAGAGAGAGAGAGAGAGAGAGAAAGAGAGAGAGAGAGAGAGAGAGAGAGAGAGAGAGAGAGAGAGAGAGAGAGAGAATGAGAATTGGGAATGGTCAAAGAAATGATAGGCTCCTGATAAATTCTTGATTAGTAAGGGCCTCCAAGGTTCTGGGGAGAAGTCAGGAGAATGGGATTGAGAGGAATAATGAAAAATCCAAGATCAAATAGCAGAGCAGACTCAATGGGCCAAATGGCCTAATTCTGCTCATATGGTCTTATGGATTCATGATGTGTTGATCAGATCACATTTAGAATATTGTGAATAATCTTGGGCCCATATCCAAGGAAAAGTATCCTGCCAAAGGTTAGAGTCCAGAGGAGATTCGTATGAACAATTCTAGGAATGAAACAAGGAGCATTTGATGTCTCTGGGTCTGTATACAATGAAGCTCAGAAGGATGGTGGGGGTTGGGGGGGGGAATGGAATCTCACTGAAGTCTACCATAATATAGAAAGACCTGGATGAGTGGACATGGAGATGTTTCCAGTAGGAGACAATAGGGTAGTCTAGGATCTGAGGGCACAGCCTCAGAATAAAGGGATGTCTTTTTTGGTACTGAGATGAGATGAGGAGCAATTTCTTCTGCCAGAGGGTGGTGAATCTGAGGAACTGACTGCCACAGATGGCTGTGGAGACCAAGTCATTGGGTCTATTTACAACAGAGATTCTTGATTAGTAAGGGAGTAAAGAGTAATGGGAGAAGGTGAGAGAAAAGGGTTTAACAAAAACATCCATGTTTAAATGGTGGAGCAGACTCAATTGACTGAATAGTCTAATTCGGTTCCTATAGCTATGGTATCTTATAGGCTGAAGGGGATCCACCCGGCTGGATGTAGACTATGGTCCTCACAGTCATCTTGCATGGATGTAGAAATATCCTGCTACTTGTTTTGAGCTCACAGGAGATGTCCTCTGTAACCAGGCCAACACTTATTCCTCTACTGAAATCATGAAAACAACTCCAGACCCAAATCATTACAGAAGACGCAGGAGACTGCAGGTGCTGAGAATCTGGAGCAAAACAAAAACTTATGAAGGAACCGAGCAGATCAGGCATCATTTATACAGCCACAGGGGTGGTCAGTGTTTCAAGTCAAGAAACTGCAATGATCAGCCATTCCTCTGTCTCCACAGATGCTGTCTAACAGATTGAGTTCTTCCAGCAGTTTGTTCTCTACTCCAAACCATCACTTCTTCCTGTAGTAAATTTAATATATTGTTTGATTAAGCATTCTTTGTGTGTATATATAATTAATTACTGATTATATGTAAAAGTTTGTGAATGGCATATGTCATTATGCCACCACATATGTGAGCGTCTCACTACAGAAAAGGAAAGTAAAACAAAGTAGATCCATTCTCCAATTCTTGTGTTTTTCTTTGATCAGTTTCTGGAGTTTTAAAACAGTGACAATGAGGAAGTTTTAAAATTAACCTGAAATATCTACCTACCTGTTAAAGCACAGCACACTATTTTTTACAAATGGAAGAGTGACGTTCTAGTTAAATTAAAAAAAAGCAGGAAACAGACAAAACTCATGAGTTCATAAACAGTGAGTTTTGGATGATAATAATAAATTTAAAAATAGCAGAAATGGCTGGCTGCATCAGAAAGATGGGCGCAGCTGGTTGCTCAGCTGATAACCTGATGATGTATACTGAATGAATTGAACAGTATCTTAAAGCAAATCAAATAGCTGATAGGAAATAAGAGCCAGTGTCACTGAGTGCAATAAGTGAAAAAGCATACTGTTCATTTAGAAATTTAACTGCTCCAACCAAACCAGCTGAAATGAGCTTCGCTGATATTGTGAACATAATGCAGAAACATTTAGAAGCAAAACCATTGATGATTGTAGAATGCTTTAGGTTTCAGAAGAAGAATCAAGCAGAAGGGGTGTCCATTTCAGTTAACATGGCTAAATTGAAGAAATTGTCCAGGCATTGCCAGTTCAGTGATGGGCTTAATGATGCACTGAAAGATTGTTTAGTTTGTGGAATCTTACAAGAAAGCATTCAAAAACAGCTCCGAACTAAAACACAACTCACATTTAAAAGAACAGTTGAAATAGCTGAACCAATTGCAACAGCATCCAGAGACACGATTGAGTTGCAGTCAGGAATGAAAGTGAGTGTAAATAAAATTGCAATATCTAAATAGAAAATAACCCAACTGAACAAATTGTGTTGTCTTTGTGGCAGTGGCTCATATTCACCAAACAAATGTAGGTTTAAAGGTGAAACTTGCAGAAAACACAAAAAAAAGGTCACATACAAAGAGCATGTTGGGCAAACAAATGTAAATGGACTACACAGTAAAGAGAAAAAGATAAAAAGTCAAGTTGCAGTTTGAAGAATAGCACTAATCTGCATGCTGCTGATGAAAAATCTGATAATGAAGACAGTGGCTTAGGACTGAGTAGCCTTAAGATTTACAATGTGAAAACTAACAACAGAGAAGCAATATGGCTTACACCAGAAATGAACAGCAAATTAATTGAAGTAGAATTGGACTGGCTTGTCTGTTTCAATCATTCCACAAAATAAGTTTGAACAGCATTTCAAAAATATTGAACTGAAGACTGCAGATATCCAACTAAGAAATTATACTGGAGGAAAGATAACTCCTTTGGGAATGACATTCATAACAGTGAAATACAAGAACCATCAAGCTTTTTTTGGTAAAAACCGGCTGACAAGATTGTGGGGATGTGATTGGCTGAAAGAACTAAAACTTGGAGATGCCAACAGAGTCAATGGAAAGTGAATTTAGAAAGGTACTGGGTGATGCCACAGCAGTGGTCAAAGATGGCATTTGAAAACTCAAACATATCAAGGGTAAAATAGTGCTAAATGAAAATACCACATCCAAGTTATACAAAACCCGTCTGGTTCTTTATACCATTCATGATTAAGTGAGCAAGGTTGCATGGTGGTTGAAATAATTCATTTTGAGGTTGTATGGAGTCCATGTGCAATGCCAGTGATCCCAGTAGCCAAGAAGGATGTGCCTGTCAGGATCTGTGGTGATTTTAAGGTCACTATCAACCCAGTACTGAAAATAGACCAATACCCTTTGCCCAGGATAGAGGATATCTTTGCAAACCTTTCTAGAGCGAAACACTTCAGCAAAGTGGACTTAACTGAGGCCTGCCTATGGATGGAGATGGAGGGAGAGTCCAAAGCATTTCTCACCATAAGTACTCACAATGGGCTTTATCACTATCATAAGCTTATTTTTGGAGTAGCATCTGAATCTGCTCTCTGGCAGGAAGATATGGACCAGGTGCTGCAAGGTTGGCCAGGTACTCCATGTTACCTGGATGACATCATTGTTACCAGTGAGGATGAAAAGGAGCATCTCCAAAATCTCAAGACAGTTTTAAAAAGATTAGAAGATTATGAGTTCAGAGCATGATACAACAAGTGTGAATTTTTTAAACCAAGAGTCACTTATTGTGGTTGCACAATTGACGCATAAGGATTGCGCTGAGAAAATTCAAGCAGAAGTGAATGCCTAAAGCCAAAAAGCTTGTCACAGTTGCGGTCTGCTTTAGGATTTGTCAGTTACTATACCAGGTTCCTACCACACCTGACAACTGTGCTCCTCCCCTTGAACTCTTTGCTACAGGTCGGGAAGAAATGGCAGTGGGCAAAGCAGTGTGAGATGGCTTTCCTAAAGGCAAAGGAAATGGTGATGACAGACACTGTAATCACACATTATGATGCACATCGTCCACCGAGGGTTGCCCGCATTGCCTCACTTTATGGTTTAAGTGCAGTCATGTCACACTTTATGAACACTTTATGGAAGTGAACACCCTTTCAACGTGTTCCTTCATGACTGCAGAGAAAGATTATACACAGATTGTCAAAGAGACCCTAACTCAAGTTTGAGGTGTAAAAAGTTTCAACCAGTACCTGTATGGGAGAGAGTTTACCCTCATTACTGATCATCACCCACTGGTGTCCAATTTCAGTCCACAGAAAGGTGTTCCACTGACAGCAGACATGTAAATGTGGAGATGCTCTGTTTCTTGAAGGACCACAGTTTGTTGTGGAACAGTTTCAGTCATTCCTGAAAACAAATGGAATAAGACATATTGCATCAGCACTATACCACCCGGCTTGGCAGAAAGGTTTGCCCAGTCTTAAGAATGCACTGTGAGCCATGTCAGCAGAACACACTACACCGATACTCAATAGGAAGCTCAGCAATTTCCTCCTTGCATATTACAATGAGCACACTCCACAACCAGCCATGCTGTTCCTGCGTTGTCCCTTAAATTAATGTTTGGATCTCCTCAAACCCAATCTCAGAAGGACAAACAGCTGAGACAAATTGAGGGCTCCTCAAAGAGGGAGGTTCAATGTTTCACTCCTGGACAAGCAGTCATGATGAGGGACTACAGAGATGATCATAAGTAGGTACTTGGAAAGATAAAGGACAGAACTGAACCACTCCCCTACACAGTGGATATTTCACCTGGTGTCTAAAGACGACACATTCGTCAGTTGAGGAGAACAGAGTCCATTGTTAGAGAAGGAAGGTGTCCAGAGCTGTCAGAACCATTTCCTGCAGTCCCAGAGTCAACTCCTCCAACCACCATGGTGGAGACCCCAGAACCTGAGATTGTTTCACAGCCACAAGTCTCACCTGCCAAGCAGAGTGACCCCACCCCCCACCCCCCTATTGTCAGAAAGATGTTATCTCACAAGAATAAGAACTCCTCCACAGCAATTAAATCTTTAGGCCTGATTGGGACAATTTATAGTTTACTGTGCTGCGGATATCTATGTAGTTGTTACAGAAACATCTGCATGATGCTAAGCTCGGGCACATCATCAGTGACGTTACCTAGGGTCGTCGGCTGTTTCGAGTCTTTCAACATCATACACCCTCGCCCAGATGACCCGACCAGGGTTGATCAGACCCTGGCCTGTGCCCTAGCAGCAACCCACAGATCTGCCCTCTTTATCCCGAGCCATCCTAATGCTTTCTCTGCTGCATCTGTGGTGGTAGAAATGGCTCTCCTTCTTCGCTCTCCCGTGATTCCAAGTGCAGTGTATACTTTGCAGAGTGACTGGCCTGCAAAGCCATGACACCTGACCTCCACGGGTCAACACCTTGCTCTCCAGCCTCTCCTTTGACAGTTGTTCTTCAGATCTTCATACTTGGCTCTTTTCCACTCGTAGGCCTCCTCCATGCGTTCTAGTTGCATTATATAGTTTGCATCATATAGATGACTAGAAAGCAATACGTTACATATTTGAGGAGATGCATTCTAAATTGACTTGGAATTTATAGCTAAGCAGGGAAAAGTGTTTTGTATTTAATATTTCAGTAATATTTAAATATATTGTTTGATTAAGCATTCTTTGTTTATGTAATTTAACTCCGATTCTATGTAAAAGTATGTGCATGGCACGCGTCATTCGCCACCGTGTCAAATGTGAACACCTCACTAAAGATAGGAAAGTAAAACTGAGTTGATCTGTTTCTGGTTCCCGTGGTTTTCTCTCAATTAGTTTTTGGAGTTACAAAGCATAACACTTCTCACCTTTAAATGATGCTTCCCCACATCAGTCTGTACCATTTACCCGTAGCTTTTCGTTCCTGTCTCTTGGTCTTTGCAGCATCTGCAAATGGAGACAGCTTCCTTCTCTTCACCACAGCAAGCCACCTCTCCATCCTCTCTATGGGAACAATCCATTCCTTTCCACCTCAGTGAACAGTTTCTGTAGCTGCTCTGAGGACTTTGAGCACATTGGAATTTCAGGTTCCTGAGTGCCAATATTTCTGAGGACCCAACATATCAATGCAGCTATAAAAAAAGACATGACAGCAGCTATATTTCATTAGGAGGCTGAGGAGATTTGGTATGTCTCCAAAGAAGATATTCGTAAATTTCTACAGATGTACCGTGGGGAGTATTCTGACTGGATGCTTCACTGTCCGGTATGGGGGGATGGCTAATACACAGGATGGAAGTAAGCTGTAGAGAGTTGTAAAATTAGTCAGCTCCATCATCAGCACTAGCCTTTCTGGTATCCAGGACATCTTCAAAGAGTGATGCCTCAGAATGGCAGCGTCCATTGTTAGGGACGCCTATCACCCAGGACATGCCATCAGGAAGGAGGTACAGAAGCCTAAAGGCACACACTCAACGATTCAGGAACAGCTTCTTCCCCTCTTACATCCAATTTCTAAGTGAACATTGAACCCATGAACACTACCTCACTACTTTTTATTTCTATTTTTGCACTACTTATTTAATTTAACTACTTTATATACATCATATATATATATTTCTATTATTATGTATTGCATTGTACTGTTGCCATAAAGACAACAAATTTCATGACCTACACTGGTGATAGTAAACCTGATTCTGATTCTGACTCAGTGCCTCAGTTTGCCTCATCCGCCTTGTACATAGGCTGATGCCAGCTCTCAGCTATGATGGTCCTTGCCTCTGCTCGAGAAGCCCAGGAACCCTTGTTTCAATTCAAGGGCCCTCAGGTTTACAATCATGGCCCAAGTGTAGATTAACAGAATTTCCATAGTAACCAACTCTTCAGGAGTTTTACACACATGCACACACATGCGTGCACATACACACACACACACACACACACACTCACACACACACACACACACACACACACACACGCACGCACACACACACACACACACACACACACACACACACACACACACACATACACACACACACTCACTCACACACACACACACACACACACACACACACACACACACACACACACACACACACACACACACATACACACACACACTCACTCACACACACACACACACACACATATATACACACACACTCACACACACACACACATATGCACACACACATGCACTGAAAACTGACATGCACATACACATTCACATAAACACCGACAAATACTCTCACACGTGTACACACACATTCGCACACACATACACTCACTCACACACATAAATTCACACACACTCATACACTCTCACACACACACTCCTTTTCTCCCTTTCTCTCTCTCTCTCTCTCTCTCACACACACACACACACACACACACACACACACTCCAGTGCTCATTTACACATTTCCCTAAATGTTTCATGAGTACCCAACTCCACTATACCCTCGGGCAGTGTGATCCCAATTCCTTCAGGTCCACTCTAAATCTCTTACCCCTCACTCAAAATGCATGCCTCCTAGTTTTAGAAAACTGCTGTGTGGAAAGGTTTCCCACTACCTGTCCTAGCTGTGCCCCTCACAATGTTGTGCATCTGTCATAGGATCATAGAGTTCATAGGCAAGAGAGATCCTGAAACAGGATTCAGGATGAGTCAACCTGCACAGCAGCTTTGAGTGTCCTATGGACTCGGACCCCAAGATCCCTCTGATCCTCCACACTGCCAAGAGTCTTTCCATTAATGCTATATTCTGCCATCTTATTTGACCTACCAAAATGAACCACCTCACACTTATCTGGGTTGAACTCCATCTGCCACTTCTCAGCCCAGTTTTGCATCCTATCAATGTCCCGCTGTAATCTCTGACAGCCCTCCATACTATCCACAACACCTCCAACCTTTGTGTCATCAGCAAATTTACTAACCCATTCCTCCACATCCTTATCCAGCTCATTTATAAATCACGCAGAGTAGGGTCCCGGAACAAATCCCTGAAGCACACCACTGGTCACCGACCTCCATGCAAAATATGACCCATCTACAACCACTCTTTGCCTTCTGTAGGCAAGTCAGTTCTGGATCCACAAAGCAATGTCCCCTTGGATCCCATGCTTCCTTACTTTCTCAATAAGCCTTACATGGTGTATCTTGGCAAATGCCTTGCTGAAATCCATCTACACTACATCTACTGCTCTACCGTCATCAATGCGTTTAGTCACATCCTCAAAAAAATTCAATCAGGCTCGTAAGGCATGGCCCACCTTTGACAAAGCCGTGCTGACTATTCTTAATCATATTATGTCTCTTCAAATGTTCATAAATCCTGCCTCTCAGGTTCTTCTCCATCAACTTACCAACTGCTGAAGTAAGACTCACAGGTCTATAATTTCCTGGGCTATCCCTACTCCCTTTCTTGAATAAGGGAACAACATCCACAACCCTCCAATCCTCCGGAACCAATGATGCAAAGATCATTGCCAGAGGCTCAGCAATCTCCTCAGTAGCCTAGGGTACATTCCGTCCGGTCCCGGTGACTTATCCGACTTGATGCTTTCCAAAAGCTCCTGCACATCCTCTTCCTTAATACCTACATTCAAAAGCTTTTCAGTCCGCTGCAAGTCACCTCTGCAATCGCCAAGGTCTTTTTCCGTAGTGAATACTGAAGCAAAGTATTCACTAAGTACCTCTGCTAGCTCTTCCGGTTCCACACACACATTTCCACTGTCACACGTGATTGGTCCTATTCTCTCACGTCTTATCTTCTTGCTCTTCACATACTTGTAGAATGTCTTGGGGTTTTCCTTAATCCTGTCCGCCAAGACCTTCTCACGGCCCCTTCTGGCTCTCCTAATTTCATTCTTAAGCTCCTTCCTGCTAGCCTTATAATCTTCTAGATCTCTATCATTACCTAGTTTTTTGAACCTTTCGTAAGCTCTCCTTTTCTTCTTGACTAGATTTACAACAGCCTTTGTACACCAGGGTTCCTGTACCCTACCATCCTTCCCCTGTCTCATTGGAACATACCTATGCAGAACTCCATGCAAATATCCCCTGAACATTTGCCACATTTCTTCCATACATTTCCCTGAGAACATCTGTCCCCAATTTATGCTTCTAAGTTTCTGCCTGATAGCCTCAAATTTCCCCTTACTCCAATTAAACACTTTCCTAACTTGTTTGTTCCTATCCCTCTCCAATGCTACGGTAAATGAGATAGAATTGTGACCACTATCTCCAAAATTCTCTCCCACTGAGAGATCTGACACTAGACCAGGTTAATTTCCCAATACCAGATCAAGTACAGCCTCTCTTCTTTTAGGCTTATCTACATATTGTGTCATGAAGCCTTCCTGAACACACCTAACAAACTCCACCCCATCTAAACCCTTCGCTCTTGGGAGATGCCTCAATATTTAGGAAATTAAAATCTCCCACCATGACAACCCTGTTATTATTACACCTTTCCAGAATCTGTCTCCCTATCTGCCCCTTGATGTCCCTGTTACTTTTGGATGGTCTATAAAAAACACCCAGTTGTGTTATTGACCCCTTCCTGTTCCTAACTTCTACCCACAGAGACTCCGTAGACAATCCCTCCATGTCTTCCTCCTTTTCTGCAGCCATGACACTATCTCTGATGAGCACTGCCATTTTTTTTTTGCCTCTTTTGCCTCCCTCCCTGTCCTTTCTGAAACATCTAAAGCCTGGCACTCGAAATTACCATTCCTGCTCCTGAGTCATCCAAGTCTCTGTAATGGCCACAACTTCATAGCTCCAAGTACTGATCCACACTCTAAACTCATCCGCTTTGTTCATAGTACTCAATAGACACATCTCTAACCATCAGTCTGAGCACGTTCCTTCTCTATCACCTGCCTATCCTCTCTCTCGCACTGCCTCCAAGCTTTCTCTATTTGTGAGCCAACTGCCTCTTCCTCCGTCTCTTCAGTTTGGTTCCCACCCCCCAGCAATCTTAGTTTGAACTCTCCCCAGTAGCCTTAGCAAACCTCCCCACCAGGATATTGGTCCCTCTGGGATTCAAGTGCAACCCGTCCTTTTTGTACAGGTCATACCTGCCCCAAAAGAGGTCCTAATGATCCAGAAATCTGAATCCCTGCCTTCTGCTCCAATCCCTCAGCCACGCATTTATCCTCCTCCTCCCTCTATTCCTATACTCGCTGTCACGTGACACAGGCAGTAATCCCAAGATTACTACCTTTGAGGTCCTGCTTCTCAACTTCCTTTCTAACTCCCTGTAGTTTGCTTTCAGGACCTCCTCCCTTTTCCTGCCTATGTCGTTGGTACCAATATGTACCACGACCTCTGACGGTTCTCCTTCCCACTTCAGGATATCGTGGATGCGAACAAAAACATCCCGGACCCTGGCACCTGGGGGGCAAACTACCATCTGCGCTTCTTTCCTGTGTCCACAGAATCGCCTGTCTGACCCCCTAACCATAGAATGCCTTATCACTGCTGCCATCCTCTTCCTTTCCCTACCCTTCTGAGCCACAGGGCCAGACTTTATGCCAGAAACATAACCACTGTTGCTTCCCCCAGGTAGGTTGTTCCCCCCCCCACAACTGAACTCAAGCAGAATTTCACATCATATAAGACAGTGATAAATCTGATTCTGACTTTGGCAAAGTGCCACCAATTGTTTCATTCTGCAGTTCGCTTTAGAAGCATAGTCTCTGACATACTTAATACCTCACTGACAGGAAGTGCAAGAGGGAGCAGCTGAACTACTTGCAGCTAAACAGGAACCGTTCATCAGAATGGTGGAGGGGACAGCCTTCTTTGCTTCTCATAAGGAAAGCTGACCTACAGCATGCAATCTCTTCAGTATGCAGCTCAGCTGAGCACCTAGGCCGGGGAGTTCAAGATCTCCGATACCGATACAATGAAAATTCCTTCCCCACCCCTATGGGTGGTACTTGACCTGCTGGGTTCCTCCAGCAGTTTGTCCGTTGCTCCTGATTCCAGCATCTGCAATATCTAGAGTCTCGGGTTCATAACTCAATCAGGTATATGATTCCCAGAAAGAGCGGCTACAGACCACAGCTGGTCAGCTGGGTTACCAAGAAAAATAGCTAGCATCCATGCATGTAATTGTCATATATCTGTGGTTACCACAGTGGTTTTGCACCACCCTGCTACGCACAATGAGGATCTCTTCTCATTGCTGCCAGCAGGAAGAAGGTAGAGGAGCCTCAGGACTCACACCACCAGGTTCAGGAACAGTTACTAACGCTCAACCATCAGGCTCCTGAACCAAAGGGGATGCTTCATTTACCCCATCCCTGAGCTGTCCTCACAACCTATAGACGCAATTTCAAGGACTCTTCATCTCATGTTCTTGATATTTATCGCTTAATTGTTTATTTTGTTATTTTTTTTAACTTTCTTTTTGAACCTGTACAGTTTGTTGTCTTTTGCACACTGGTTGTCCGCCCTGATAGTGTGGTCTTTGTTTCTATTATGGTTATTGGATCTATTAAGTATACTACTACTACTACTACTACTACGTCGGCTCAGGTCAGGTCAGGGCCTTGCTTTGCTACTGGTACCACGTAGCCCAGTACAGCCTGTCTCCGGTCGGGCTGTCGGGGGCTCAGCCAGCACACCCCCGGTGCACTTCGGTTAACCAGGGAGGAGGGTGTGTAGGCACCCAGCAGGACTGAAAACAAAACCTGTCAAAGGGTGGATGAACTCTTTGTGAGTCAACGGCCACCTTCTGTCTGTGTGAGGAGTGGCGCACCACAGTCTTTCGTTTTGTGCCTTGTATAGCATGAAGGCTATTAAGTATGCTCACAAGAAAATGAATCCCAGGGTTGCTATATGGTGACATACACCTATGTTCATTGATAATAAATTCACTTTAAATGTTGAACTTTGGAACCTTGATAAAACACTCAGAGCATTAAAGGCATCACTTTCGTACAATGCCCCTTGGGGGAAACAAGCCCCTTATTGAGTCCATCCTAGTACAATAACGAAGTGCTCACCCTAAGAGTACATAACACTGCACCAGTCAAAACAGGGAACTTTTGCAGGCAGGCCTTTCCAGTTAGATATCTCAGAATGAAAGGTTTAGACGTGTATCTGTGTGCTCCAGGTTCTGCCCACATCCCGAAACTTACAGAATGCGGTTAGAATTGGTGTGTAGAACTCGGTGGGTGGGGGTGGTGTTAATGGGGAGAATAAAATGGTTTCGGGAAAGATTTACATAAATGGGTGCTTGATTGTTTGCAGGGAAGGGCAAGTTTCTGTGTTCAGTCTCTCTCTAATGAAACTACTCAACAACAAAGCCATAGTCAATTCAACACAATCCCTATAATGAAACTCGAGTCATCAGGGTGAATGCACAGAAGAACACTCCTTGCCCATCGTGTCCATGCCGGCCTTTTGGGCCAACTAGACTAGTCCTATTCGCCCCCCAGTAGGAATGGATCCCTCTGTGCATTGCCATTTTAAGTATCTATCTAAATGCCTCTTAAAAAATAGTGAATATATCTGACACACAAAATACTGGCAGATCTCAGCAGGCCAGGCAGCATCTATGGAAAAGAAATCCAGTTACAAACAAGAGAAAATCTGCAGTTGCTGGAAATCCGATCAACACACACAACATGCTGGAGGAACTCAGCAGGCCAGGCAGCATCTACAGAAAAAAGTATAGTTGATGTTTCGGGCCACCCCCTTCAGCAGGAGCAGGACTGGAGAAAAAATGCTGAGGAGTAGATTTAAAAGGTGGGGGGGGGAGGGGAGGGAGAAACACAAGGTGATGGGTGAAACCGGGAGAGGGAAAGATGAAGTAAAGAGCTGGGAGGTTGATTGGTGAAAGAGATACAGGGCTGGAGAAGGGGGAGTCTGATAGGAGAGGACAGAAGGCCAGGGAAGATAGAAAAGGGGGAAGAGCACCAGAGGGAGGTGATGGACGGGCAAGGAGATGAGGTGAGAGAGGAAAAAGGGGATGAGGAATGGTGAAGGGGGGAGGCAGAAAAAGCAGGATCTCCCAGTGGCCACCCCTTTTAATTCCATTTCCCAATCCCATGGAGAGGATATTGATGGGCTCACAGAGTGCATCACTGGTTACATCAACTTCTGTGTGGACTGCAATGTTCCGACAAGAACTGTCCTTTGTTATTCAAATAACAAGCCATGGATGACAAAGGACATTAAGGACATCCTGAATGCTAAAAAGAGGGTGTTTAGAGATGGAAATAGGGAGGAGCTGAGGGCAATACAGAGGGACCTGAAAGCCAGGATCAGGGAGGCTAAAGACAGGTACAGGAGGAAGCTTGAGTGGAAACTCCAGCAGAACAACATGAGAGAGGTCTGGAGGGGGATGAGGACCATCACTGGGTTCCGGCAAACTAGCAACAGAGGAGCTGAAGGCAGTGTGGACAGGGCCAACGAACTTAACCTGTTCTTTAACAGATTTGACATTGTGGCCCCTGCCCATCCCCCACGAGCCATCTGTTGTCGGCCCCCAACCAACACATATTCCACTCTCCCCTCCTACCCCTCCTCACAGTCCCCCACCCTGCTCTCATGACTATACCCCTTCCCCACACGAAACCACCATGGTGGGCTTCACAGCTCTACAGGTGAGAAGACAGCTGAAACGTCTCAACCCGAGCAAGGCTGCAGGATCAGATGGTGTCAGTACCAGGGTGCTCAAAGCCTGTGCCCCTCAGCTATGTGGCGTACATGTATTCAACCTTAGCCTGAGGCTCCGGAGGGTTCCTGTGCTGTGGAAGATGTCCTGCCTTGTCCCTGTGCCGAAGACGCCGCGCCCCAGCGGCCTCAATGCCTACAGACCGGTGGCATTGACCTCCCACTTCATGAAGACCCTGGAGAGACTTGTTCTGGAGCTGCTCCGGCCTATGGTCAGGCCACACTTAGATCCCCTCCAGTTCGCCTACCAGCCCCGACTAGGAATTGAGGTTGCCATCATCTTCCTGCTGAACCATGTCTACGCCCACCTGGACAAGCCAGCGAGCACTGTGAGGGTCATGTTTTTTGACTTCTCCAGTGCGTTCAACACCATCCGCCCTGCTCTGCTGGGGGAGAAGCTGACAGCGATGCAGGTGGATGCTTCCCTGGTATCATGGATTCTTGATTACCTGACTGGCAGACTACAGTACGTGTGCTTGCAACACTGTGTGTCCGACAGTGATCAGCAGCACTGGGACTCCACAGGGGACTGTCTTGTCTCCCTTTCTCTTCACCATTTACACCTCGGACTTCAACTGCTGCACAGAGTCTTGTCAGCTTCAGAAGTTTTCTGATGACTCTGCCATAGTTGGATGCATCAGCAAGGGAGATGAGGACGAGTACAGGTCTACGATAGGAAACTTTGTCACATGTTGTGAACAGAATTATCTGCAGCTTAATGTGAAAAAGACTAAGGAGCTGGTGGTAGACCTGAGGAGAGCTAAGGTACCGGTGACCCCTGTTTCCATCTGGGGATCAGTGTGGACATGATGGAGGATTACAAATACCTGGGGATACGAATTGACAATAAACTGGACGGGTCAAAGAACACTGAGGCTGTCTACAAGAAGGGTCAGAGCCGTCTCTATTTCCTGAGGAGACTGAGGTCCTTTAACATCTGCCGGACGATGCTGAGGATGTTCTACGAGTCTGTGGTGGCCAGTGCTATCATGTTTGCTGTTGTGTGCTGGGGCAGCAGGCTGAGGGTAGCAGACACCAACAGAATCAACAAACTCATTCGTAAGGCCAGTGATGTTGTGGGGATGGAACTGGACTCTCTGACAGTGGTGTCTGAAAAGAGGATGCTGTCTAAGTTGCTTGCCATCTTGGACAATGTCTCCCATCCACTATTAATGTACTGGGTGGGCACAGGAGTACATTCAGCCAGAGACTCATTCCACCGAGATGCAGCACTGAGCATCATAGGAAGTCATTCCTGCCTGTGGCCATCAAACTTTACAACTCCTCCCTTGGAGGGTCAGACACCCTGAGCCAATAGGCTGGTCCTGGCTTATTTCATAATTTACTGGCGTAAATTACATATTACTATTTAACTATTTATGGTTCTATTACTATTTATTATTTATGGTCAACTGTAAGGAAAACCAATTTCCCCTGGGATTAATAAAGTATGACTATGACTATGACTATGACTTTTCCCATTCTGATATGTCTATCCATGGCCTCCTCCACTGTCATGATGAGGCCACACTCAGGTTGGAGGAACAACAACTTACATTCCATTATATTCCACCTGCTAGCCTCCAAACTGATGGCATGAACATCGATTTCTCAAACTTCCAGTAATGCCCCCTCTTCCATCTTTTACCTCATCTCCTTGCCTGCCCATCATCTCCCTCTGGTGCTCCTCCCCCCTTTTCTTTCTTCCCTGGCCTTCTGTCCTCTTCTATTTGACTCACCCCTTCTCCAACCCTGTATCTCTTTCACCAATCAACTTCCCAGCTCTTTACTTCAACCCTCCCTCCTCCCAGTTTCACCCATCACCTTGTGTATCTCTCTCCCCTCCCCCCCCCGCCACCCTTTTAAATCTAATCCTCTGCTTTTTCTCTCCAGTCCTGTTGAAGGTTATCAGACTGAAACGTTGACTGTACTCTTTTCCATAGATACTGAGTTCCTCCAGCATTTTGTGTGTGTTGCTTGGATTTCCAGCATCTGCAGATTTTCCCTTGTTTGTGATTGTGCCTGATTCCCCCACCTCCTCTGGCAGTGTATTCCAGATATGAATCATACTCTGCGTAAAAAAAATCTTAGCCCTTGTATCCCCTACAAACGCTTTCCTCTCACTTTAAACCTACACCCTCTTGTTTTTGACACCAGCCCTCCCCCCACCACCAGCTAAATGTGAAAAAGAATTTGCTTATCCACAGTTTCTTATCTATGCCTCAGGTAATCTGTACTGTATCACCTCTCACTTCCTTCTTTCCAGGAAAACGAGCCCAGCCTGCTGAATCCCTTGCCTTAACGAAAGTCATTTAGCCAGGTAACATCTCAGTGAACTCAAATGATCCATGCAATCACTGTCAACCATTTTGAAGAAACACTAAATGAAATATAATGTCATTAAAAAGGTAAAATCTGCTGCAGTGATGTCTTTTATACTTCACTCCAGTGGAGATGAATATGTGGAATTCGGTGTCTTAGGGGGCTCTGGAAGTTTATTCAAGATGGAGATGGATAGATTTCTGGGTGTTAAGGGAATGAGGGGATATGGAACACGGAGCATTGAACAGTACAACACTGCAGCAGCCCACTCACCTCACAAAGACTGTGCTGACAGTGGTGCCAGTTAAACTAAACCATTCTGCCTTGCATGGTCCACATCCCTGCATTCCCTGTGTCTGCCAGACATTCCTCATACAGTAACCCTTTCATTCCTGGAATCATTCTCGTGGATCTTCTCTGAACCCTCTCCAATGTCAGAGTATCCTTTCCAAAATAAGGAGCCCAAAACTGTACACAATACTCCAAGTGTGGTCTCATGAATGCCTTATAGGGCTTCAACATCACATCCCGGCTCTCATATTCTATACCTCTAGAAATGAATGCCAACATTGTATTCGCCTTCTTCACAACCAACTTAACCTGCAGGTTAACCTTTCGGGTATCTTGCACAAGGACTCCCAAGTATCTTTGCACTTTAAATTCTCTCCCCATCTAAATAATAGTCTGCCCGTTTATTTCTTCCACCAAAGTGCATGACCCTCCACTTTCCAACATTATATTTCATTTGCTACTTCTTTGCCCATTTCCCTAAGCTATCAAGTCTCTCTGCAGGCTCTCTGTTTCCTCAGTACTACCCACTCCTCCACCTATCTTTGTATCATCAGCAAATTTAGCCACAAATCCATTAATACCTCTCCTTGTAGGCAATACCTTCAAATCTAGGCAGCACCCTGGGTGAAAACTCAGTAACATTCTCCCCAAAGATTCCATATCAATAGTTATTCTAAACTTGATAGTTATTTCTAAACTTGATAGTTATTCTAAACTGAATAGTTATTTCAAAACACTGTGAATAGGAATTTGGCAGGCTTTGTTAAACCAAATGGCCTGTTCTTGTCAAGAACTTACGAACGTTTTAATGTTCTCATGTTCTAATATCGTTCTCCTGACCAAAACAGCACACAGTTCTCAAATTCTTGGACATGGAAAATGGACGTAGTGCAGGAAAATGGGGTAGAAGATGAGCCAAAGAGAATGGCATGATTTGATAGCACAACAAGTATGAACAAAGTGTTTATATTGTACTTCCTAGTTATCTTTATATGAATGAGTCATAATTTTTGCAATTAATTAAATGAATGTCATCACATGAAGCTTGTCAGATTGATGAGGAGATTGTGATGTGTGTTGACGTTAGCTGATGGCTTTCATATATCAGTATAAAACAAAGGTGATGCTGTGTAAACTTGATATTTTAATCAACCTCATTGTGGCCCTGGCAATTTGCTTGTCTGAACTTCCTCCGTAGTGCAACAATATATTCTGGATTCTGCTTTCTCTCTACTACCCCAATGAAACGATCTGGTTGGATGGCATGCAAACAAGTTTTTCCAGTGTACTGTATCTTGGTACACACATGACAATAATAAACTAAAATGGATTCTGTCATCTGGGGTGATTATATGACTGAAAAACATAGGCTACGTAGGACACAGAGAATGTAGTGTGAGAGTTTAATAACGGCTCTCAGCCTTTATTTAAAAAAAGTCAGGTAGCATCTATAGAGTGAAATAAACAGTCAGTGTTTGAGGCCAGTATCTTTCATCATGACTAGAAAGGAAGGGGGAAGAAACCAGAATAAGAAGCGGAGGAAGGGGAAGGTGTATGAGCTGGCTGTGAAGTGCAACCAGCTGAGGGGGGGGTGATGAAGTAAGAAGGTAGGAGGTGATTGGTGGAGGAGGCGATGGTCTGAAGAAGAAAGAATCTGATAGGAGAGTACAGTGGACCAAGGAAGAAAGGGAAGGAGGAGGGCCATCAGAAGGTGGTGATGGACAGGTGAGGAGATGAGAAGGAATGAGAGGGGAATCAGAATGAGGAATGGAAAAAGAGAGGAGGGGGGGAATTTACTGGAAGTTAGACAAATTGATGCTCATGCCTTCGGTACGGAGGCTACAAAGAGAGAATTTGAGGAATTTCCATTTCCCAACACCTCCCTCTCCTTTCTTGATCTTTCTGTCCCTGTCTCTGGAGACAGCTTATCTACTGATGTCTACTATAAACCTACTGACTCTCACAGCTACCTGGACTATTCCTCTTCCCACCCTGTCTCTTGCAAAAATGCCATCCCCTTCTCGCAATTCCTCTGCCTCTGACACATCTGTTCTCAGGATGAGGCTTTTCATTCTAGGACGAGGGAGATGCCCTCCTTTTTTAAAGAAAGGGGCTTCCCTTCCTCCACTATCAACTCTGCTCTCAAACGCATCTCCCCCATTTCACGCACATCTGCTCTCACTCCATCCTCCCATCACCCCACTAGGAATAGGGTTCCCTTTGTCCTCACCTACCACCCCACTAGCCTCGGGGTCCAACATATAATTGTCCATAACTTCTGCCACCTCCAACGGGATCCCACCACTGAGCACATCTTTCCCTCCCCCCTACTCTCTGCTTTTCGCAGGGATCGCTCCCTACGCGACTCCTCTGTCCATTCGTCCCCCCCGCCCCCATCCCTTCCCACCAATCTCCCTCCTGGCACTTAACCTTGTAAGCGGAACAAGTGCTACACATGCCCTTATACTTCCTCCCTCACCACCATTCAAGGCCCCAGACAGTCCTTCCAGGTGAGGCGACACTTCACCTGTGAGTCGGCTGGGGTGATATACTGCGTCCAGTGCACCCGGTGTGGCCTTCTATATATTGGCGAGACCCGATGTAGACTGGGAGACCGTTTCACTGAACACCTATGCTCTGTCCGCCAGAGAAAGCAGGATCTCCCAGTGGCCACACATTTTAATTCCACATCCCATTTCCATTCTGATATGTCTGTCCACGGCCTCCTCTACTGTAAAGATGAAGCCACACTCAGGTTGGAGGAACAACACCTTATATTCCGTCTGGGTAGCCTCCAACCTGATGGCATGAACATTGACTTCTCTAACTTCTGTTGATGCCCCTCCTCCCCTTCTTACCCCATCCCTTATTTATTTATTTATTATTTTTATTTTCCCCCTTTTTTCTCTCTCTCTTTTTTCTCCCTCTGTCCCTCTCACTATAACTCCTTGCCTGCTCTCCATCTTCCTCTGGGCTCCCCTTCCCCCTTTCTTTCTCCCGGGTCTCCCGTCCCATGATCCTCCACCTTCTCCAGCCTTCTATCCCTTTTGCCAATCAACGTTCCAGCTCTTGGCTCCATCCCTCCCCCTCCTGTCTTCTCCTATCGTTTCGGATCTCCCCCTCCCCCTCCCACTTTCTAATCTCTTACTATCTCTTCTTTCAGTTAGTCCTGACGAAGGGTCTCAGCCTGAAACGTCGACTGTACTTCTTGCTACAGATGCTGCCTGGCCTGCTGCTTTCACCAGTATTTTGTGTGTGTTGCGAGAACTTGAGGTGTTGCTCCTCCAATGTCAGTGTAGCCTCATTGTTGGAATAGAAATGAGAAGTCAAATTTTTATTGTATTTATTTATTATATTTCGAGATGCAGCACTGTAACAGCCCAATGAGCCTGCACTTCCCAAATATTCTCAAATGACCAACTTACCCTCAAACAAGTGCGTCGTTTGGATGTGGGAGGAAACCAGAGCACGTGGAGGAAACCTTTGTGGTTTCAGGGAGAACGTACGAATTGCTACAGGCAGTGGCAGGAATTGAACCCCGGTTACTGACACTGAAAGCATTGCGTTAACTGCTACACTACCAGGTTGCCCCCGATCTGAAGCGGGTGGCCACTGGGAAATCCTGTCTTTTGTGGTGGACTGAAAGTGCTTGATGAAGCAGACCCAATCTACACCAGGCCTCAGCGGGAGCACCTGATAGGGCAGACGACCCTGACAGACCTGCAGGGGTAGTGTCGTCTCACCTGGGTGGACTTTTTGGGTCTCAAGTGGTTTAGAGGAAGGAGGAGTAGGGGCAACTTGCCAGGTGAGAGATCAGTGGGGAGGGACGAAAGGATAAGCAAATCAAGGAGAGAGCAAACCAAACAGAAGGTGGGGAGTGGCTGGGGGCCACAGAGGAGGGAAAGACGTGCCTAGTGGTGGATCTTGTTCTACATGGCAGAAGTTATGGAGAATTTTGTATTTGATAAGGAGTCTTGTGAGGTAGTAGGTATGGGAACCCTTTTCTTGTTGGAGTGAGTGGAAAATGGAGGTGATGTGGGTGAAGGCAGCATCAACAGTGGTGGAAGGGAAACCCCATTCTTTGATAATGGAGGGCACCTCAGATGTTCTAACCTCATCCTGAGAACGGATGCAGCAGAGACAGAGGAACTGAGAAAAGGGAAGTGCATTTTTATAAATGACAGGATGGGAAGAGGTATAGTCAAGATGTCTCTGAGAGTCAGTAGGCTTATAAAAATTATCAATAGGCAGTCTCTCTCCCAAGATGGAGGCAGTGAGATTGGGAAAAGGGAGAGAGGCATCAGAGATGGACCAAGTAAATTTGATGGCAGGATGGAAATTGGAGGCATGGGTGCAGGATGCAGTCATCGATGTAGCAAACAAAGAGTTGGGTAGCATTTCCAGTGTAGGCTTGGACCTGGAATGTTCCATGTAGTCAATGAAAAGGCAGGCATAACAGGAGCCCACGATACTCCTTGGGTTTTTAGAAAGTGGGAGGAACCGAAAGAGAAACCCAGTTCTGGCAGATGGAGGAGGGTGATGATGGAGGGAAACTGGTTAAGTCTGTCCTCCAGAAAGAAGCAGAGAGCTTTGAGGCCTTCCTGATGAGGGATAGACGTGTGTAGAGACTGGACATCCAGGGCCAGGGATCGAAGTGATTGAGAGCGTGTGAAGTGTTACGGATGAACATAAGTAGGAAGGGACTGAGCCAAGGGAGACAAAACAAACATGAGCTCAGTGGGTAGGATCAGGCAGAAAAGATGTGCCTACCCAGGCAGTCCAGCTTGTTAATCTCGATTCGAGGCAGAAACAAGCAGTGTGGGTTAAGGGAACTATGAGGTTAGTGGCAGTGCATGGAAGGTCTCCAGCATTGATGAGTTAGTGATGGTGCAGGAGCTAACGGCCAGATCATACCCTACGGCTTCCTTCTTTGAAAGTGGTGGGGTGAGGAAGATGCGGTTGCTGATAAGGACCATGAACGCATGGTACTATGGGGGTGGTGGGAGGTGGTGTGTGGAATTCAGGCTGGGAAAGGTCTCTATGCTTCATCAAGGCCTGCTCCAACATCAGGGGAGGAAGGAGCAGGAAGAATTCTGGAAACGAGAAGGACCCAACTGTTTAACCAAGTATGTGTGTAGATCATTGCAGCATCATTCCTCCCACGCGGAGCGAGATGGGGGTGGGGTGGACGTGATAACGCCGAAGGCCAATCACCCAATGACTTTAAGAACCCCTGATATGAGGTTCCGGATCAGAGAAGGAACTACGGTTTTAATCAGAAAACTGACACCAATTTTCGCACCCTCTGCAATAAACATGAGTCAGGACAACCAGTAGGACTGGTTTTACTATTGATACAAGAGGCTGGTTAACAATTAACCATTTGTTATATTATCACTGTTAAGATTAAAATAGTTAAGACACTGCACGTATAGCTCAGGCAGAGTCAGGCACATCCCTTTCATTTTACTCATCTATTTCCTGCACAGGAGCTGCACTTGTTGAAAAAATACTTTCCTCCAGTGAAGCTCGGTGACCGATCAGAGGAGATTCAGTGCTTTGTTTACAGTCGTCCGCCGCTGTGCATAGCATCTGCAGCGATCAGGTTATATGCAATTTATGTAAAGTACAAAAGATGTAAATTAGCTAGCTCTTTTTTATTTTGTTCATAACTGTGGCCAATCAAATTAAAGGAAGTAAAGGCTGGGGAACTCCCCATGGGAGGCAAAGTCCTTAAGAGGCCTTTGTATTATTTAAATTACATCTGGCCCAATTTTTATCCGGTTACAGTGATAAACGGGATAATTCAATTTATTAAACTGGCTGCTTTGTCAGTAATACAGAACGTTCTACAGCTGTTGGCTTGCTCATTGCCCTGGTGCCACATCTGGACCTGGTTCAGGTAAGCTCTGTGCTCTTCAATTGCTGACCCCTCTCAGCTTCCTCTGTTCTGACCCACAATTCGCAGATAGTCCATTAATATCCTGCTTCTGTTCGACAGTTCAAGGAACGTTTGAAATCTTGATCTGATAAATGCTGGTTGGATATCTGGAAGGGGAAGTGACTAAGAATCTTGTCAGTCAGTGCAGATAGAGATAATTCTGTTGGGCTTCTCGTTGGTTCCATCCTTGCCTGCTGGCTCCAAGATGTACATGTCTCATCGGGAAGGATTGCTAGGTCATGGTGCAAAGAGTTTGCTGACTTCACTTGGCGAGAAGGTTGGAGAAACAACATGGATAATGAAATAGATGGCTCTGGGCTCCCATTGTGAGGGGGAAGTGTGTGGTAGCTGGTGGGCTCAAAGGAGATTAACTTGCCTCGACAGTTAAAATCTACCTTTCTGCCATTCTCAGCTCACTCTAGAATGCGAATTTGATCCAAAACACTTCAATGAGAGGCTTTTTTTCTCTGCTGAGAAAGGTTCTGTTGGTTTAACTATTATCAAAACTTGTTAATTCCATTCTTGTTTCCAACAGCCTGGCAGCGAGGAACCTCTTTGACCTGAATGTCTTTGAACAGCAATGTTTAGTTCTGTTTCTCTTCCCAGAGATGCAGCTTGACCTATTTTTTGGAAGAGGTGATGAGAGTAGTGGACAAGGTGATGTTACATGAAGGCGTTTTCAGCAGGCACTTCATGAAGAGACAGTAGGATTCTGATGCTGACCTGGAAGTGACCAGTGACAGAAGTAGGGAAACAGGCATCTGTTCAAGTCTGAGGGATGCAACTCACACAGTCAAGCAAGGAGATCTGTTGGGTTCATGATGAACAACTTGACTGAAAGGCTTGTGTTTCTAGTCACACAAAGCAAGGTGTTATATACGGCGTGAAAGAAAGCATTACAAACAGGGGCAAATCTAGCAAATGGATTTCAGCATAGGCACAACCTTCAACAGAATGGAAAAGTATTTTCTAAAAAGTGAAAGGTCACTGGTGTGTAGGTAAGGTGAGAGTTGGAGAGTGGGAAAGGGAAGGGGCATGTTTGAATGTAAATCACTACTAAGTTAGAAATCGTGTATAAAATGTTTGTAAAAGGTAGGGAATTGCAAACTGTATTCAGGGCAACTGTGTTGTGGCAGTAGAAACTTTAATACTACTATATGGAGGCATGGTTTGATCAAGCCCAAAGTAATCTGGGCTTCATATCTTCAGAGAGGTAATTTGATCTGGTCCAAGGAAGGGACAGTTTACTGGAATGCCGCCCAGATTTCAAGAGATTTTTAAAGAAAGCGATCATAAAAACTCTGGCAGCAAACAATTTTCTGGTAGGACTCAGGATGTTGAGCAGCATTTGTGATGGGGAAGGAATTGTTGACGTTTCTGTTTGAAACACTGCAATTGTAACTGGGCACCAGGAAAGGACAGCGATTCCTTTTATCCCACAGATTCTGCCCCTAAATTCCTCCAGCTGATTGTTTGTTACTCTAGATTCCAGCATCTAGTCGCTTGTGGAAACAAGAGGTTACATTTCTCAGAAATGTAAAAACTAAGCCGTGATTTTCCAGCACAGACAATGAGCAACTGATGTGAACAAAACAAATGCTTCTGTTATTTGGTGATTCTAGGGCTAGGGTCATAGTCTCAAATATTATAGCCAAAGTTGGAAACGTTTCTGTATGCAGAAGGCAGTGGAAGTCTTGAACTGTCTTGTGGAAGTGACAATTGATAGCTTATTTGAAAGTGAGGTTGATGAGTTTCTGTGATAAAAGACATTTAAGAAAGTTGTCAAAGGCAGGTAGATGGCCAGAGTCCAGAAGTCAGCCATAGCCTTAGGTGGAGCAGAATTAAAGGGCTAAATGCCTCCTTTAATCCTAATCCCCATGTTCCAATCACTGAATGTGGGCTATGGAAGAACAGCTGTCAAGAGGGCAGCATGTCCTATAGCTGACTACTTTTTCAGTTAATATCATCACAGACCTCCTAACTGTTGACTAGTAGCCCCACTTTACATACCTGACCCCTTGCCCTGGTAATCGTGTCAGCTGGAAACACAGAAAGCTGCAAACTCCTGGTAACAGAGTGCTATGGGTGCACCTCTGGGTTAGGAAAACTGTTGGTCTTTGTGGTTTGTAGTTCCTGATATATAAATGCAAATGCTATTTTGTGGTTACAAATAATACCTCTGCAATGCTGGTTGTCTCACACAATTCAAGAGAGTGATAAAGAAGTGATAGTTAAAGTAAAAATAAAATCCGACTTTGTTGACTAGTGAATAACAGAGTTCAGAGTCCTACTTTTAAAAACGCAAACAACAGGAATTCTGCAGATGCTGGAAATTCAAGCAACACACATCAAAGTTGCTGGTGAACGCAGCAGGCCAGGCAGCATCTCTAGGAAGAGGTACAGTCGACGTTTCAGGCCAAGACCCTTCGTCAGGACTTGCAGTCGACGTTTCAGGCCGAGACCCTTCGCCCTGACAAAGGGTCTCGGCCTGAAATGTCGACTGTACCTCTTCCTAGAGATGCTGCCTGGCCTGCTGTGTTCACCAGCAACTTTGATGTGAGTTGTCAGAGTCCTACTTCCTGGTCTCTGGTGGAGTAAGGGCTGGACCTGCCAATGCGCTGGTTGCAAAAGCCCGTTGGGATGCAGGGGTGAGGTAAGCCAAACAAAGTAAATCATTCCATTTTTGCTTACTGCCGTTTGCATTTACCTACACAGCAGCTCTCTTACCCATTTCCTTCCTCGGCAACAAGGCCATCTTTACACCTTTAAGGGCAGCTGGCACACTCAGTATCCTGGTCCTAGTCCTCCTCAAGCTTACCTCACCACCACCCCTTGTGTGACAATTACAGTTTCAGGTTCATCTCTAAATTGAAAGCTGAAGTGTTCAACTCCAAACTCCTTCCTCAAGAGGACAATGAAATTTGTCATGTCTCCTTTGACTCTCAACAATTGTCATCAATGCACTGCAGAAAGCACCCTATCTGGATGCATCATGACTTGTATACCAAATGCTCTGCTCGTAACGGCAAGGAACTGCAGAGAGTTGTGGACACAGCTCGACAGATCACAGGAACCAGCCTCCCTCCATGGACTCTGTCTGCATTTCTCACTGCCTCTCTAAAGCAGCCGACATAATTAAAGACCCCACCACCCCATACACTCGCCGTTGTCTCCGCCTGCCCCACCCACCGTCAGGCAGAAGGTACAAACACCTGAGAGCATGCACAACCAGGCTCAGGGGTAGCTTCTACCCTGCTCTTAATGAGATTATTGAATGGTTCTTTTGTACGATAAGATTGACTCTTGACCTTACAATCTACCTATTATGGCCTTACACCTTACTGCCTGCTGCACTGCACTTTCTCTGGAACAGTAAACCATCATCCCTTCGATCAGCACTTCATCACTTTACCTCGTCCCACCTCAGTGTGCTGATGTGATGAAATGATCTGTCTGGTTGGCATGCAAGACAGAGTTTTTCTTTGTACCTCAGTACAAGTGACAATAATAAAACAGTTTATCAATTTAATTTAATTTATTTCCCTGATAGCTGAACTTCACTGGCCTTCATCTGAGAAGAGGTTAAATTGTGGCCCAGTACATTGGTTCAGGGGAACTGAAGCTCCCTCCCCACCCCAACAGGAGACTTAGGAAGAACAAAAGGGTCTCCTGGCTCTCGAGGACAGTGCCAACCCAATAATAAAAAGCCAATCTCTTGATGGTGTATCTCATTGCTATTGGGGGTCCTGCTGTCCTCTAACTGAAGGCCACATTGTGTCTTTCCTTCCAAAGACGCAAGAGCAGTGCACAAAGTCTATCCATGACACGCATAAGAACTATGGTGTGCAATATTACCTCTAGGTCTGTCTCACTTATTTCAGATCTACTCTCAGGCCAGGTACCGGAGACACTTGCAATCTGTAGCATGGCATAATAGAGGACCCTCTGATCTACAGGCTGCTCCCAGGGGCAGACAGACAGACAGACAGACACACACACACACACACACATACACACACATACACACACACATACATAGACACACACACACATACATACACACACACACACACACATACACACACACACATTCACACATACATAGACACACACACACACACACACACACACACATACACACATACACACACACACACACATACACACATACACACACACACACACACATACATAGACACACACACACATACATACATACACACACACACACACACACACACACACACATACACACACACACACACACACACATACATAGACACACACACACATACACATACACACATGGACATCAAGTATTGCTGGAAGGTTAACAATTGAGTAAGATTGGTCTAGCCGGTGTTTGGTGATCTGGCAGCAAGTCACGGTGAGCGTAGAGGAATGCTGCGGACTGGCACATTGAAAGCTGCGGACTGGCACATTGAAAGCTGCGGACTGGCACATTCTGAGAAATGCATTGAGAGCTGGCGCAGCCTCAATGGGCAAGTATAAGATTCTTCCACTACTGGCTGGGGGGGGGGTCTGGGTTCGGTGAGGAAGCCCCTCAGTTATTGTGGTTGTGTACCGCCCTATGGGGGCCAAGTGAGTGACAACAGTCGGTTTGGTTTTAAACAATGTAATTTAAGGCTAAGCATATTGTCTACGAATGTAAGAATGAAAAAGGCATTGCATGGTGTATTCTTGTAAATGCTTTTTATTGTGGCCCAGGAAGTAAGGTAGTTTATTGAGGTGTATCCTTTAAGTAAACTGTACTGGTCAGACCAAGATGTGAAGATATTCATTATCAAGGTGAATTATTTATTCAGGAGGACAATCAGCCCATTGAATCCATGCTAGTTCCCAACAGAGCAATCTCAATGGTCCTTTTTCATCTTTATAGTCCCCTGTCCTCCCAGAACTTGGTTGTGGAGATTGGAGAGTCACTCAGCACAGAAGCAGATGCTTTGCTTCAACCCAACTTGTCCTTGCTGACTGTGTTGCTTCCCTGAGCAAGTCCTACAGCCTCGTATCCCTCTGAACTTTTCCTATCCACGTACCTATCAAAATCTTGTTTAAGCATAAGCTTACCTGCCTTTACAGCTCTTCCCAACAGCTTGTTCCATCCACCAACACCATCCATGTGAAAAGGTTTCCCTTCCGGTCACTTTTAAACCTTTCCCATCTCACCTTAAACCTACGACACCTAGCTTTACAATCTCCTTCCCTGGGAAAAGACTGACCATCCACCTTATCTATGCCCCTCATGATTTTGTGAACATCTATTAGGTCCCCTGTCAACCTCCTTTGCTCTGGGGAAAACAGTCCCAATCTATTCAGTCTCTCCTGCCAGTCTGGGTGACATCAAAGTGAATCTTTGTTGCAACCTTTCCAGTTAAATGTTGGTGATCAAAACTGCACATGATACTCTAAGTGCAGTGTCCCAGCGTATTCTCCTCACACACCCATAAGTTTTCTGCAGTTTCTTCTACCAGTCACTCACACAAAGATGTAGTTTCCTGTATCCAATTACCGTACCTTACAGCATGTCTTTGTGATGTGACGGGAAAACCATGGTTCCCAGGGCAACACAAGTTGTAGGGCAACATTGCAGAAGTGGGCATGCCCTGATGCTTGGACGTACCCAGGTGACCAGTCCCATGAGACATAATGCATTGGTCTCCAATCCCCTACCCATCATACTCCCACCCACCTTCAGATTAAGCTGATTCACCTCCAGATTATGGCTAGAATCAACTCCTGCCTCAGCAAGGACCTGGACACACTGCAGTTTGCCTATCACCACAACAGTCTATTGTGGACACAAACTCATTGGCTCTCCACATGGGCTTGGATCACCCAGACAATACAAATACCTCTGTCAGGATACAGCTCAGCATTTAACATCATCATTCCTACAGTTCTGATTGAAAAGCTCCAGAACATTGTCCACTGTACCTCCCTCTGTAACTGATTCCTTGAATTCCTAACTGGAAAACCATAATCTGTGTGGTTTGGAAATAACATCTCCACCTTGCTGACAATGAACACTGGCACACCTCAAAGATGTGTGCTTAGCCCACTGCTCTACTCTCTCTAAACCCATGACTGTGTGGCTAGGCACAACTCAGATGCCAACTATAAACTTGCTGGGAATACCAGCATTGTATGCAGATTGAGATACCCCAGCTAGTTGAGTGATGTCACAGCAACAATCTGGCACTCAACATCAATAAGACCAAAGAGCTGATTGTGGACTTTGGAATGGGTAAGACAAGGGAGTACAAACCAGTCCTCATCGAGGGATCAGAAGTGGGGAGAGTGAACAACTTCAAGTCCTGGTCAATATCTCTGAGGACCTAACCTGGACCCAATGCATCGACACAGCTATAAAGAAGGCTAGAGAGCAGCTATACTTCATTAGGAGTTTGAGGAGATTTAGTATGTCACCAAAAACACTCCCAAATTTCTACAAATGTACCATGGAGAGCATTCTGACTGGCTGCACCACCATCTGAAATGTGAGGACTACCACACAGGATCAAAGTAAGTAAAATTAGTCAGCTCCATCATGGGCACTAGCCTCCATAGTATCCAGAACACCTCCAAGGAGTGATGCTTCAAAAAGGTGGTGGCCATCATTAAGGACCTCTATCAGCTTTCTTCTCTTTGCTACCTAAAGGTACAGAAGCCTGAAGGTACACACTCAACGATTCAGGAACAGCTTCTTCCCCTCTGCCATCTGATTTCCAAATGGACCTTCAACCCATGAACATTGCCTCAGCACTTCTTTTTTCTTGCACAACGTATTTAACGTAACTATTTAATATATATATATCTGGATTTCCTGAACTCTCTCCCAATGCGTGACTCAGCGGAGTCAGAAGGAGCTGCTTCGTGGGAAAGGACCACCGTATAGGGCTCTTCTGCTGCTGGACAGGCACAGCAGCGTATGGAATGAATGCAGCTGAGTGCGATTCGTTCAGATAGGCACGATGGCCTGCACAAATGTAGGATTAATATTGTAAGCTCAGATTCAGTGGTCCAAAGGAGCTGTTGCTCTGTTGTACGCTGTATAGTATGACACATAGAGGTCAGGGAGAGACATACACATAATAGAAATAGACCATTCAGCAAAATTAATCTGTGCTGACCATTCACCATCCATTTATTCGAATCCCCATTTTACTTCTTCCTCATTCTCAACAACTGCAATTTACCTACCACACACGTCTTCGATATGTGGGAGAAAATTGGAGGTATGATGGGAAAGAGGAGTGGAGGTAGAGGAGACTGGAGGTGTGATGGGGAAGGGTTTGGTGGGAGATGAGACCGGAAGTACTGTACAATTGGATAGGGGATTGGTGGTAGAGGAAACTGGAGGTAAGATGGGGTACAGGACTGGTGGCACAGGAAATTGGAGGTGTGATGGATAGGGGATTGGTGGTAGAGGAAATCAAAATATGATGGATAGGGGATTGGTGGTAGAGGAAATTGGAGGTGTAATGGATAGGGGATTGATAGTACAGGAAAGCGATGGATAGGGGATTGGTGGTAGAGGGAATCGGAGGTGTGATGGATAGGGAATTGGTGGCACAGGAAATCGGAGGTGTGATGGATAGGGGATTGGTGGTAGAGGAAATCGGAGCTGTGATAGATAGGCGATTGGTATAGAGGAAGCTGGAGATGTGATGGATAGGGGATTAGTGGCACAGGAAATCGGAGGTGTGAAGGATAGGGGATTGGTGGTAGAGGAAATCGGAAGGGTGTTGGATAGGGGATTGGTGGGAGAGGAAATCGGAGGTAAGATGGGATAGGGGATTGGTGGTAGAGGAACTTGATGTGGTAGAGGATTATTGGTAGAGAAAACCTAGTTTTTAAAAACTACAGGGACTGGGAGCAAACTGCACACAGACAAGTCCATCGACCAGGATTGAACCTTAGTCATTGGGGGTGTGAAGCAGTGACTTTACTGCCTGTACAATTGTGACTCCCGCCATCCCCCCGGAATATTACATACCATTTCAGTCTGCTTAGTTAAGAATCAATAATCACACAGAAGGCAGCTCAGTGATCATTTAAGCTGATTCCTGGAATGAAGGGGCTGTCTTCGCTGGAACAAGCGAAGAAATTGGGATGATATTTGGAAGAATGAGGAGACTTTATTGACATCTATTCAGGCTGTCCCCATTTAATGAATGGAATCTTTTGGTTTTGTCTAAGAGTCAAAAAATGAACAAAATTCACTCAATGTGCTAACCATATCTCACAATATTGTAATAAAAAGCATCAAAAACATATATGACTGAAAGAAAGAACGACAACTACAAGTGGGGAATGGGAGAGAACTAGTCCAGTCATTTATAGGAACGTACATCACATTTCTGAATTTAATTTTATTTTAGGAGCTTGTTCATATTCACTAAGGATCATAAGTTTGGTGTGCATAAGCTGAGGATGGCATGTAAGATTCTGAGAGAAATGGGCAGTGCAGGTTGCAGAGGACCTTCCCCTGGGTGAGGGTGTTTGGTACAAGAATGGGATAGCATTGGAATAAATGGTCTTCTCCACTCAAGATGGAGATGAGTAGGAATTTCTTCCCTCAGGGGACTATGAATCATATTGTTCTCCATTGATAGCCATGTAGGTGGAACAAAGGAATAGATTGAAGGTGGTGGTTGACAGACGTTTAAGCAAGGAGTTAAGACAGTGGGGGAGAGTATGGGAAAGTGACTCAGCCATAAAAGGGCTAACTGGCCTGCCCCTGCTCCTAGTTCTCAGACACATCCTTTCAGCCAGGATCGCCAAACGTGCCCCTGCCTTAACACAATGAACCTCAGGAGCTACACTTTGCCACCACACCAATCTCTGTCCAATAGTCCACAGACTTGAAACTTCACCCATCCTTGCCATAACACCACCACACACTCCTGCAGCTTCCTGTTGTGTCACAATGCTGGCTCCCAGTCTCAGACCCAGTGTGACATAAGCTGTTATGTTTTGTAACTCCAAAATATAAAACTAATCAAAAGAAAAACATGGAGCTGGGAGTAACATGTCTTAGTGTTGTTGTACCTTTAGCAAGCCGCACACATATGGCACGGTGGCATTATGACATATGCCATTCACAAATATTTACATATCACCCTTAATGAAATCTGTAAACAAAGAATGTTTAACCAAACAATATACTTACAAACAACAGGAATTCTGCAGACGCTGGAAATTCAAGCAGCATACATCAAAGTTGCTGGTGAACGCAGCAGGCCAAGCAGCATCTATAGGAAGAGGCGCAGTCGACGTTTCAGGCCGAGACCCTTCGTCAGGACTAACTGAAGGAAGAGTGAGTAAGGGATTTGAAAGCTGGAGGGGGAGGGGGAGATGCAAAATGATAGGAGAAGACAGGAGGGGGAGGGATAGAGCCGAGAGCTGGACAGGTGATAGGCAAAAGGGGATACGAGAGGATCATGGGACAGGAGGCCAGGGGAGAAAGACGGGGGGGGGGTGACCCAGAGGATGGGCAAGAGGTATATTCAGAGGGACAGAGGGAGAAAAAGGAGAGTGAGAGAAAGAATGTGTGCATAAAAATGAGTAACAGCTGGGGTACGAGGGGGAGGTGGGGCCTAGCGGAAGTTAGAGAAGTCAATGTTCATGCCATCAGGTTGGAGGCTACCCAGAGGGAATATAAGGTGTTGTTCCTCCAACCTGAGTGTGGCTTCATCTTTACAGTAGAGGAGGCCGTGGATAGACATGTCAGAATGGGAATGGGATGTGGAATTAAAATGTGTGGCCACTGGGAGATCCTGCTTTCTCTGCTCTTAAACGCATCTCCTCCATTTCACGTACATCTGCTCTCACTCCATCCTCCCACCACCCCACTAGGAATAGGGTTCCCCTGGTCCTCACCTACCACCCCACCAGCCTCCGGGTCCAACATATTATTCTCCGTAACTTCCGCCACCTCCAACGGGATCCCACCACTAAGCACATCTTTCCCTCCCCCCCTCTGTCTGCATTCCGCAGGGATCGCTCCCTACACAACTCCCTTGTCCATTCGTCCCCCCCATCCCTCCCCACTGATCTCCCTCCTGGCACTTATCCGTGTAAGCGGAACAAGTGCTACACATGCCCTTACACTTCCTCCCTTACCACCATTCAGGGCCCCAAACAGTCCTTCCAGGTGAGGCATCACTTCACCTGTGAGTCGACTGGGGTGATATACTGCGTCCGGTGCTCCCGATGTGGCCTTTTATATATTGGTGAGACCCGACGCAGACTGGGAGACCGCTTTGCTGAACATCTACGCTCTGTCCGCCAGAGAAAGCAGGATCTCCCAGTGGCCACACATTTTAATTCCACATCCCATTCCCATTCTGACATGTCTATCCACGGCCTCCTCTACTGTAAAGATGAAGCCACACTCAGGTTGGAGGAACAACACCTTATATTCCATCTGGGTAGCCTCCAACCTGATGGCATGAACACTGACTTCTCTAACTTCCGCTAGGCCCCACCTCCCCCTCGTACCCCAGCTGTTACTCATTTTTATGCACACATTCTTTCTCTCACTCTCCTTTTTCTCCCTCTGTCCCTCTGAATATACCTCTTGCCCATCCTCTGGGTCACCCCCCCCCATCTTTCTCCCTAGGCCTCCTGTCCCATGATCCTCTCGTATCCCCTTTTGCCTATCACCTGTCCAGCTCTCGGCTCTATCCCTCCCCCTCCTGTCTTCTCCTATCATTTTGCATCTCCCCCTCCCCCTCCAGCTTTCAAATCCCTTACTCACTCTTCCTTCAGTTAGTCCTGACGAAGGGTCTCGGCCTGAAACGTCGACTGCGCCTCTTCCTATAGATGCTGCTTGGCCTGCTGCGTTCACCAGCAACTTTGATGTATGTTGTGTTAATATATTTACAATATTACTGAAATATTAAATACACAAGATAAGTTTTTACTATTATATATTCCATTAGAACTGTTCGGATATAAGCTAGAAGATGAATGTCTTATTGTCTATTACCACTCCCTTTAGAAGTGTCAGTGCTGACGTTAGTTAGCAAGGTCATTTAACATCTCATTACTCAATAAAACAGGAACTGGATTATTGATGTTGCAAGTGAAAATATTTTTGCTAAAAACACCCTGAATATAATTGCCAAAAGAAAGAGTAGAGGCTTTCCTCAGGTACAAGTCTATTTCAGGGTTTTCAAAACCTGCTGTAGAACAGGCAATGTCTGCATGTATCAACACACACAAAATGCTGAAGGAATTCAGCAGGTCAGCCAGCATCTATGGAGGGAAATGAACAGCAGAAGCAAGGGTAAAATGTTTTTAAAAAGCCCTCACGCCCTGTGCATCATCTCTCTATGGTTGCCTACCCCCTCACCTTATAAGATTCCATTATGTACAGTGCTCTCCTACCAGATTCCTTCTTCAGCTCTTTGCCTCCTCCACCCATCATCGCCTAGCTTCTCACATCATTCCATTTCCTGCTCCCTTCCCTCACCTTCCTATTCTGACTTCTGTCCCCTTCCTTTCCAGCCCTGATGAATGGTCTTGGCCTGATTTGTCGACTGTTCATTTCCCTCCATAGATGCTGCCTAACCAGCTGAGTTCCTTCAGAATTTTGTGTGTGTTAGAAACATAGAAACATAGAAAATAGCTGCAGGAGTAAGCCATTCGGCCCTTCGAGCCTGCACTGCCATTCAGTATGATTATGGCTGATCATCCAACTCAACCATGATCATACTGAATGGCAGTGCAGGCTCGAAGGGCCGAATGGCCTACTCCTACACCTATTTTCTATGTTTCTATGTTTCTAACACACACAAAATTCTGAAGGAACTCAGCTGGTTAGGCAGCTTCTATGGAGGGAAATGAACAGTCAACATATCAGGCCAAGACCATTCATCAGGGCTGGAAAGGATCCAGAATCTGCAAAATCGCTTAAGTTTTAATGATAAGGTGTAACTTAGTGTCGTATATTAATGAGGATAGTAACTGGCAATTGGCTTATTATTGTCACGTGTACCAAGATGGTGAAAAACTGTGCTTACATGTCATCTTGGTGGATCATCAGTACATCGACGTACCACCAAAGAGAAACAGAATGCAGAATACGGTGTTACAGTTACAGAGAAACTGTGGTGCAGGTAGACAAATAAGGTTCAAGGCTCATGACACAGTGGATTGGGAAATTGAGAATTGATCTTTATCGCATCTTTTTCAAAAGTCTGATAACAGTGGAGTAGAAGCTGTTCTTGAGCCTGGGGGTATGGTGTTCTTAAGAAAATTTTTAAAAAAACAGATTTCTGGAAATATTTAGCAGACCAGGCTGCACTTGTGGAGAAATAAACAAGAGTTACTGTTTCAGATCTAAGACTCTGAACTGGCAAAGGCAGATAAGAAAAGGCAGCCGTAAAGTGTCCTGACGAAGGGTCTCGGCCTGAAACGTCGACTGTACCTCTTCCTAGAGATGCTGCCTGGCCTGCTGCGTTCACCAGCAACTTTTATGTGTGTTGCTTAAAGCTTTACTTCTCTTTCTCAGATTGAATGGAGGATCTTCAACTAGAAGTGTTAACTCTTATTTCTTTCTTCACAAATACTACCTGACCTACAAAGACGTTCTGCAACTTCTGATTTTTAATTCAGGTTTCCAGCATCTACAGTTTTTTGACAGATCATTTCAGAGGATCTGTTCCAGATTCAGTACAAAGTGCCATTATGAAGAAAGCATGGCAGTGCCTTTACTTTCTTAGAAGTTTGGGGAGATTAGGCACATCATGTAAAACTTTGATGGACTTCTTTTGATATGTGGTAGAGAGTATATTGACTGGTTGCATCACAGCCTGGTATGGAAACACCAATACCCTAGAACGGAAAGGCCTAGAAAAAGTGGTGGATACCGCTCAGTCCATCACGGGTAAAGCCCACCCCAGCATTGAGCGCATCTACACAGGAAAGCAGCATCCATAATCAGGGACCCCCACCATCCAGGCCATGCTCTCTTCTCGCTGCATCAGGAAGAAGGTACAGGAGCCTCAGTAACCCTCACCACCATGTTCAGGAACAGTTATTATCTCTCAACCATCATTTCTTGAACCATAACTTCACTGAACTTCACTCACCCTATCACTGAACCGTTCTCTTCACTGACTTACTTTCATGGACTCTTCACCTCATGTTCTTGATATTTATTATTTATGTATAATATTATTATAAATTTATCTCTTGTATTTACGTAGTTTGCTGTCTTTTCCACATTGGTTGTTTGTCTGTCTTGTTGGGTGCTCATTGATTCTATTGTGTTTCTTGTATTTACTGTGAATGCCCACAAGAAAATGAATCTCAGGGTTGTATATGGTCACATATATGGACTTTGAGAATAAATTTACTTTGAAGTTTGAAGCCAATCTCCTTGGGGATGACAGAGTAAAAGTGGGGTTAGTTTCTATAGAACAGGGGTGGCACAGTGATACACAAGTTAGACCAGAATAGAGATCTGTGTTCTATTCTGACCTCCGGTACTCTCCATGTGGAATTTGTACGTTCTCACTGTGACCACATGGGTTTCATCCAGGTGCTTGGCTTTATCCCACATCCCAATCATGCACTGATGGCCTTAATTGGCCACTGTACATTCACACTTAGATAGGCCAGTGGAGAGAATAAATTACAGGGCAACATGAAATAAAGAAAGGTGTGTGGGGTGGCGGGAGGCGAGTGGTGGTGGTTGAGACTAATTGTCTGCTGGAAGTCAACAAAAGCCTGATGAATCAAATGGCTTCCTTCAATGTTGTAGTAGATAAGTAAGTTATTAAGTTACCAGGTAAGGTTCAACTGGTTATACCACATTTGGAGTACTGTGTTCAGATTCATATATCATATGTACATACAGTGAAATGCATTGTTTGTGTTCACAATCAGCACAGCCTAAGAATGGACTGGAATCAGTCACAAGTGTCTTCACACATTCTGGCACCAATGTCGCATGCCCACAATGTTCAGCAGAACAACAGGAACAAAACTACAACAGCAGACCTAACCTCTTTCCTCCTTCCTATCCACCCACCCACCCACTCACCCCTCACACACAGAGACAGCCCTGCACCCCCAGGACATGCTGCTTCCGTTGGACACTGCGACCCACTGAGACTGGGCCTCCAACTTCCCCAGTAGGCTCACAAACTCGCAGACCCAGGGCCATTGGGCCTTGACTTCCCAACTTCCGATTGACCTTCAGTTTCAATCTTTGGTATTGACCCCAGGTCTCACTGATGACAGGACCTTGGACACCAGACTGGATTCACCGATGCTGAGACCCTGAACTCCAGGTCTCAAATTCCTGTCTCGTGTACCGGGGAGAGGTGTCTTCAGCCTTCGTATCTCTTACCTATGATCCCACGGGTGTCTCGCCTACCTGTGGAGGGGGGGGGAGGGGAGTGGGGGGAGTGCTCTTGTCCTCGCTGGTCTTCGTAGGTTGTATGGAAAGTCAGATGAGTGCAAAAGACTGAAGGAGCCATTCTGGTACTGCACAACTCCATGTCTCTATGGTTTTAAATAAGAAGTTTAGCAGGTGCGGTTAAAATGAACAAATCGCAGGCAGGATCCAGCAACGTGCAGCAACAGCGACAACGTTCAGAAGAACCAGGATGTTTGCTGTTGCTTCACTGATCCTGTTGGAATCTATCAACAAAACAGGCTGATAAATCAACTGCGATAACCAAACCAAAGAATGTTGTAAATACTCAACACGTCAGGTGACGTCCATAGGGAGAGAAACATCTCAGTGACCTTATTGTGGTCCAGAAGCCTCTCAGAATCTGGAGCCGTATTGAGTTCCTTCAGCCAGAGGGTGTTGAATTTGTTGAATCCTTTGCCACAGAGGGCTGCACAGACAAAGTCATTGAGTGCACTTAAGGCAGAGATTGATAAATTCTTGACTGGTAACTGATTAAGGATTAGAGGAATAGGCAGGAGAATGGAGTTTTTAAAACTTGCCTCTGTTTGAATGGCAGGACAGACTCAATGGCCTGAATAGCCTAATTCTGCTCCTATATCATGCTGTCTTATGGTCTGAACAAAGAAGTGAATATGTGATGGCAAATGGGAGAAAGGAACAATGGCTGGTTCCTGTTGGCAGCTCTCCCCCAAGTAAGAGCTTGAGTCGAAAAATATTGAGTTTTTCATTTCTTTTTAGATCCAGTTTAATACTTTGTGTTGGGCACATGGCCAAGTGGTTAAAGCATTCGTCTAGTGATCTCAAGGTCGCTAGTTTGAGCCTCAGCTGTGGCAGCGTGTTTGTGCCCTTGAGCAAGGCACTTAATCACACATTGCTCTAGTCTGTGCAAGGAGTGGCGCCCCACGCAGACTTCCAATCTGGGCCTTGTAAGGCATGAAAATGCCCGACGCAGGCCTTTCATGGCCTGAGTCAACGTTCCCTCCCCCCCTTAATACTTGACAGCTGATTGACAGCCCATCAAGAGCAGCGTTGAACATTTTTGGTGAGGCAGAGTGGCCACAGAATAGAACAGAGAGCCAATAAAGAAACAGTAGATGCTGGAAATCTGAAAAAGGAAATGCTGGGGACACTCAACAAGTCAGATGGCATCTGTAGAGCAAGGAAGCGCTGGAAGTCTTGTTCCTCTTTCCTCAGTACTGCTTGACCTCCTGAGTGTTTCCTGCCGTTTCGTATTTCTTTCAGAAATGGAAAGGAAATTCTCTGAAAGAGCAGAGAGATGAAATGGTAGCAAAGGTGATGCTACCAAGTTCAGAGGACTGGCACTGGGACAAAGGAAGAATCAGCAGCAGGTTTAATGGGAAGGGCAGAACCTTGACCTGACCTAGGTGGTTTCTTGTTTCAAAACCTTTGTAAATCTTTCCTTTTTTTTTGCAGTCATCTTAAGCATCTTTACAGAGAGGTTACTGACAGGCGCTCATTGCTAAATCAATTCTTTCTGTGTGATTCCAGATCATGATTGTGCAGACAGAAGCATTATGAATGGTCAGTTCAGAAATCACCCAGTACCACAGCAAATACCATCAGCTTGGAGTAATTTTGACCTCGAAAGCAACGGTAGGATGACACATTTTTAATGACACAAAATAATTGATAAAAATTGAAGCAGCCAGTGCAGATTTGGAATGTGAGTGTGGCAGACATACAATACAGGTCATCCTTGGATTACAAAAGCCCAAGATATGAACACCCTACATATGAACAAGCTCCCAAATTATTATTAGATCCAAAATTCCAATCTATATTTACATGGTGCTACAAACAACAGAACTTGTAACTTGCTCTCTCTCTCTCTCTCTCTCTCTCTCTCTCTCTCTCTCTCTCTCCCTCTCTCTCTCTCTCTCTCTCTCTCTCCCCCTTCACTTTTAGTAATTGCTCTTTCTTATCAGTTATGTGTTTTTGATATTTCTCATTACATCACTTAATGGTCAGCTTATCCAGACATTTTGTGTGCTTACAGAGAAATTTGACTGTGACTGAAGATGGAACCTGTATGTCTGCCTGGGTCATTGGGTAGTTGAAAGCAAATTGAAAGTTCATTTTAGATGTCTCCAAAATGTTATTTCTCCTGACTTTATTGGAAATGAAATTTGGGACTGATGTGAGGGGCACACTGGCTGGGTATTAATACACTTCGCCCCATCACAGAGCATCAAGCTCTGACTCGGGGGAGAACTGGCAATGAGAAACAGCTATCATGTCCATTCTCCCATCTGCCAATACACATTCAGCTCTCTGGTCAGCTCACTCAGACCACAAGACCACATGATATAGGAGCAGAATTAGGCCATTCAGGCCATTGAGTCTGCTCTACCATTCAATCGTAGCCAAGTTTTTAAAACTTCATTCTCCTGCCTTTTCCTCTTAATCCTCAACCGCCATTACCAGTCAAGACCCTATCAATCTCTGCCTTAAATACAGCCAATGACTTGGTCTTCACAGCTTCTGTGACAAAGAAATCAACAGATTCACAGCCCACTGAAATCTCCCTTGATCTCAGTGGTAAAGGGACTCCCCTTTATTCTGAGGGTTGGATCCAGGCACTCCAACCAGTGGAAACAAACTGTCCACATTCACTCTATCCAAGCCTTTCAGTATCCAGTAGGCTTCTGTGAGAACCATCTCATTAATACTGCCCGCCTCCCAGTTTACTCGTAAGTTTTTCCTCATACGGCGTCTCAGTCAAACCAGCTGAGATTCAGCAGCTGTCTTTCCGGCTTTGATCAATAGCCTTGTGAAGCAAGAAATCCAAAACATTACTCAGCAAATAGTGTTCCAAAGGAGAACAGCTCATGACTCGGCATCGTCTCTATTATCACTGTTATTAAGTGAAGGAAGGGAGTTCCAGAAGCACACCTGACAAAGAGACGCCCATGTTCATAGTCTGGGTCTCCAGCAGCAAGTATATCAATTTCTGAAGACACCAGTCTGGAGGACTCCCCTGCATCAGAGCCATATTAACTATGTTAGGGAAGCTCGACACTATCCAGAACTATTCAGAGTTTGCAAGTTCACCTTGCGCCCTAGCACGTTTCCCCGGGTGCTCGGACTTCCTCCCACATCCCAAAGGCACGTGGGCTGTGAAGATCATTGGCCTTTAAGAGCAGGTGGGCGGATGGAGAATCAATATGCAGCCAATGGGCATGCGGGAGAGTCTATAAATCAGCCCAAGGAAGGGGGGGGGGGTTGTGAAATAAGAGTCATGTGATTGTTCTGAGGGCTGGCATAAATTCAATAGGCTGAATGGCTTCCTTCTTCATGATAAAGAAAGATGAAAAGTCTATGTGCAGGGCAAAACAACCCAGAGGGTTGTCAGCCATTCCGTCACTTGGCGCGTTCATTTACTCCAACAGCTGCCCCAGTGGCTGCAGAAGCTACCTGCAGGGTGTGGTGTTGACAGCACCTCCCAAACCCATCGTCCTCCACCACCAAGAGGGTCAAGGGCCAGGGCTGCTAAGGAACACCACTACCTGCACGTACCCGGCGAGCTGCACAACATTCCAATGTTCCTTCATTATCACTGGATCTCAATCCTGCACTCCCTCCCCCGATAAGCACTGCAGGAGCACCTTCAACAGCAGGACAGCAAGAGATCACCACCATCTTCTCAAGGACACTAAGTGTTGGTCTCGCCAGTGATGATATCATTCGTATCAATGAGAAAACAAACACTTACAAGGGACGATGTGGAATATTAAGCTGCCGTGTAGCAGTCAGAACAAAGGGATTCCACCACAGACTCGGGTGTCATGAGCAGAAAGCAATTAAACAGGAAGTGGGGGCTTTGGGAATATCCCTGTCTTCCAAAGTGATGGTGGACAGCACATGACTAGCCAAGGCAGGTGGGTTCAGTTGGATGTGTTGAGTGGGTAATCTGAGATCACTCCATCAGAGAATACAGTCAGAATCAATATCAGGTTTATTATCACTGACCTATGTCAGGAAATTTGAAGTTTTGTAGCAGTGGTACAGTGCAAGACATAAATATCACTATAAATTGCAATAAATAAATCAAGAATCAGTGCAGAAGTGGAATAGTGAGTTTGTGTTCATGAGATCATGGACCATTGAGAAATCTGATGGCAAAGGGGAAGGAGCTACTCCTGAAACACTGAATTGTAGATCTTTAGGCTTCTGTACCTCCTCCCTGGTGGTAACAGTGAGAAGAGGGCATATCCTGGATGGTAAGGGACCTTAATGATCGATGCAGTCTCCTGCTAATTCAATTCACTCTGTGTGATGTTAAGAAATGGCTGGTCTCTCAGCAAAATCTATGGGGCCAGGCAGGATCCTAGGATATCCTGAAAGAGTTTGACTTGCTTTCCTCAGCTGGACTCATCTGCAGTTGAGGGAACAAAAGCTGAGGCACTGTGAATCACGAGTGAGTGTTCATGTCACTCTTCTCAGAGTTCAATAAACTGTGTCTCCTGTTTTATTGTGTAGACAAACATTCAATTCAGGAACAGGAGCAGGTCCCTTGGTAAAATGATGGCTGATGTAATTGTAATTGCTCTCTCTTTCCTGCCCACCCAGTAATCTTTCACCCCATTCCTTATTAAGAATCAACCTAGCAGTACAAAAAAAGATTACTGATTTATTTCTGCTGTCCTAAAGCAAAACAAATTTTAAAAATGTCTCCCAGCTCCGCCTTTGTCCCTTTGTCTCTTCTCCTGATCTACCTAACCCTTACCAATATGTATTTTTACCTCCTCCATCATCTCCATCTGCCCATCACCTCACACTCCTTCCACGGGGACCCCTCCTCCACCAATCCCTCTGCCCATTCCAACCATTCCATGCTCTACGTTCCTCTCCTATCAGACTCCATTGGCTGCAGACCTTCCACCAATCATCTCTTGGCTTCTGGTACTATTGACTCTGCCTTCCACCATCTGCCTATCACTCCTACTCACTCCAGCCCTTTCTATATAGGCTACCTTCACTCTACTTCTCAGTGTAGATGACGGGCCTCCAATGTTTTCACTGGAACGTAAGAGAATGAGGACTTATCTTAAAGAGGTGTCCAAAATCATGAGGGGGATAAATAGGGTCAATGCACAAAGGCTTGAGGCTTTGAGCAATGGAAAACTAGGGAACATGGTTTTAAGGTGAGAGGAGAGAAATTTAATGGGAACCTGAAAGGTAACCTTTTCACCCAAAGGGTGGTCTATATATGGAATGTGCTGCCAGAGAATAGCTCAAGAAGGAACATTAACAGCAATTGAAAAGTACTTTGGACAGGTACATGGATAAGATAGGTTCCCAATCTTTTTTATACCAGGAATCGCTACCATTAACCAAGGGGTCCGGGGCCCTGGGTTTTTGGAACCCCTAGGTTAGAGGGACATGGGCCAAGTATAAGCAAATGGCAAAAGCTTAGAAGGGAACTTTTTTCAGCATGGGTCAGTTGGGCCGAATGGTCTCGTTCAGTGCTGCGCGACTCTATGACTCGAAGCGGTCTCCGTGTCTCAGTTACTGAGTTCTACATGCTGGAACATGCACAAACGGTGGAGGGGCTGTTCCTTCAGACCGCACTGTAACAGTGCTGGAGGCAGAGTCAAAGTGGGATGGGGAATTCAGATGGCAGGGAATCAGAAACTGAGGACATGTGCTTCACATATTCTGAAATCTGACATAACACCTTCACTCCTCTTGTATCCTCCAGCTCCCGGTGGCTACTCTGGAGGCTCCTGGCTGCAGACACCTCCTCACCTATGGACCAAGTACCACGTGTGGGAATGGCTCCAGCACACCTTGGATGTCAATCAGCTGGATGCCAACTGCATTCGCTTTCACGACTTTGACGTTACCGGAGAGCAGCTGTGCTCCATGTCCTTCGAGATCTTCAACCACGTGACTGGACCTCTGGGTCCACTTCTCTTCAGCAGCCTCGAGAGCCTTAAGTGGAGCAGTAAGTTTCTGCAGCCAATGGAGCAGCCATTAATGGCAGAACAGAGAGGCAAGTATCAGAGTCTCAGCCTTTAGTTCACTCATGTACTCAAGGAGAATACAGCCGCTCATCTACGCTGGCATGCAATAATGAACTTCCACACAGCAGCGTTCACATCAGATTGGCCCTGGAGAATGATGCTGAGCCTGCTGTCAGGGTGATGGGGCTTGATATTCTGCAAACTTTCCATAAGTACCTGCCCCCAACTACTTTGAGCAGTGAGAACTTTCAACTCATCAGTGGGGAGGGAGTAAACTGGTGAATTGGTTTATTCTTGTCACATGTACTGAGGTAGAGTGAAAAACTGCTTTGTGTGATATCCATACAGATCAATTCATCACGTCTGTACATTGAGGTCAAACAAGAGAAAAGCAATAACAGAATGCAGTATACAGGGAAAGTCCACTGCAGGTTGACAATAAGGTGCAAGGCCATTACGAGGAAGATTATGAGATTAAGAGTCCAGTTTATCATACTAAGGAATCCTTCTATAGTCTTATAACAGTGGTTCTTAAGCCTTTTATATCTTCTGCAATATTTTGTACAATAGTAACATGGGAGAGTCCAGGACCAGGACTTGCCCAATGGGAGGGGCAAGAAGAGAGAAGTTCTTCCGTGGGTGGGTTCTTTAGTTATTAAGAATATTAAAGATTAGCTTTATTTGTTACATGCACATCAAAATATCATACCATACGGTGAAATGCCTCATTTGTGTCAACGACAAATACAGTCCTAGGATGTAGCCTGGGGATAGCCCTCAGGTATCACCAACATAGCCATTCCACAATCTACTAACCAGCACATCCTTTCAATGGTTGATTGTGTTGATGATTTACTGTGTGATTTATTTTCTGAAATGAATAATGTTAGTAAAGGTTAATGCCTATTTATTACTGATATCAGGGCTGCCTTTGTCCATTCTGCATTAGTATCTTTGTTGAATTGGTCTCCTTCCATACAACCACAAATCAGCTGAATCCTTCTCCTGCAGAAAGCACCACCTTATTCAAGGCCACTTTTCAGTTGGGTATCTTCAGCTGAGCAGTGCGTGGGGTCTCTGAGACACCAGCCATTTCATGGAACTGATTCTGGTAGTTGGTTGCAGTGTTTTACTCTGGGTAGGAAAGTCCTGCTTACAGATTCAGTAATTTTGCTTTGGTGTGGGTCAGCACTGTGCATATGTACACCAAACACAAGAAATTGAGTGAAAGAGAATAACTAAAGAACCCACCCACAGAAGAAATTCTCTCTTCTTGCCCCTCCCAGTGGGCAAGTCCTGGCCCTGGACTCTCCAATGTTACTATTGTACAAAATATTGCAGAAGATATAAAAGGCTTAAGAACCACTGTTATTCCTCCCACAAATCCTGCACTATTCAACCTCACCCTTCAAAGGTTTCCACCAAAAATGTCCTAAAGGAAGTTTCATCTTACCTCCTAAAGAACATTTCATCTTCCCCCATCCAAATATTTCACTGGCTGAAAGCAAAAAGTAGTTTTTTTTGCAACATTTGCTTTATATAACTCTGGTGAGGACATGTCTGGAGTATTGCATTTAATTCTGGTCAGTCCATCATAGGAAGGATGCAAATTAAGATGGGTGTAGAAGAGGTTTACCTCAATGGAGAAGGTGCCTGGATTAAAACGTATTTACCACAATGAGAAGTTAAACACTTTTCTCCAGAATGGCAAAGTATCATAGGAGACCTGAGAGAAACCTTTAAGTTTCTATCAGGTCAAAGAATCTAATACCAAAGGGCATGCATTTAAGGTGAGAGGGTGCAAGTTCAAAGGAGGTGTTGGGTGGGGGGTAGTTTTTACACTGCAACTGGAGGGTGCCTGAGACGTGCTGCCTCCAAATTGAGTCTGAGAGGTCTCCAGACATTCAGGAATAGGAAAAAAGTGAATGGCCTCAGCTCCGAGTCAGGGTAAAGTGCCTAAGTGATTTAATTCTTATGAAAATCAGAAAAACAAAACTATAGGCTGGAAAAAAGTCAGCAGGTCAGAGAACATCTGTGGAAAATGAAACAGCTAATGTTTCAATTCCCCGATCCATTGTCGGAAATGGGAAATAGAGAGATGCTAGTTAGTTTCCCAGAGGGGAAAAGGTGGTTAAAGATTGTGTAGGAGGTAATATCTACAACAGGGCAAGGCTAAATGACTCTTACTGAGAGTAGTTACTAGCACATGAAGCTTCTTGCTTGCTCATGGTGAAGTGTTGGAAACTCTCTGGCAGACTAGACCTCTACAAGCAGGGTAAGAAAATCTGAACCTTATTGTTTTGCTCTTTCCAAGCAATAAATTAACTTCCAACAAAGCCAATTCCTTCATCTCCGCCGCATCTGTTCCCAAGATTAGGCTTTCCTTTCCAGGGCATCAGGGAGGTCTTCCTTCCCCAAAGAATGGTGTTCCCCTTCCTCCACCATTGATGCTTCCCTCACCCGCATCTCCTCTGTTTCTCGGATATCCGAGCTCACCCCATCTTCCCGATGCCTTAACAGGGATAAAGTTCCTCGTGTCCTCACTTATCAACCCATGAGCCTCCATATCTAACACATCATTCTCCATAATTTCTGCATTTTCAATGGAAAGCTACCACCAAACACATCTTTACCTCACACCACTCTCTACTTTCCACAGGTATCACTCCTTCCACGATTCCCTTGTTCATTTGTCCTTCTCCATTAATCTCCCTCCTAGCCCACATCTGCATGCGACAGAAATGCTACACTTGCCCATTCACCTTCTCTCTCACCTCCATCCAGGTGAGACAACACATCACCTGCGAATCTGTTGGGTTGTCTATTGTGTCCGGTGCTCCCAATGAGGGTTCTCGTACACTGGTGAGACCCGACGTTAATTAGGGAACTGCTTTGTCCAGCATCTCTGCTCCATCTGCCAAAAACCAAATGTTCAGGAGGGCAACCATTTTAATTCCTCTCTCTTTCCTGTTTTGGCATGTCAGCTCATGGCCTCCTCTTTTGCCACGATGAAGCCACTCTCAGATTGAAGGAGAAATACCTCTTATTCCATCTGGGTGGTCTCCAACCTGAAAGCATGACCAACAGTTTCTCCTTCCACTTTTCTTCCCCTTCCCCTTCCCTCTTCTTCCATTCCCCACTCTGGCCTCCCATCTCTTCTCACCAGCCTAACACCCTCCGGGTGTACCTCCATCTTCCCTTTCTCCCATAGCCAGCTCTCCTCTCTTATCAGATTCCTCATTCTCCTTCCCACCCACCTTGGTTCGCCAATCAGCTTTGAGCTAGTTCTTCTTCCCCTCCACCCACCTTTTCATTCTGGCATCTTCCCCCTTCCTTTCCAGTCCTGAGGAAGGATCTCAGCCCCAAACACTGACTGTTTATTCATTTCCATAGATACAGTCTGACCTGCTGAGTTCCTCTAGCATTTTGCGTGTGTTGCTCAGAGTAAATAGAGTGACTCAGAAAGTGAAATATTTGGCATGAGGTTGCTTGTCAGTAGTTCTAAACTAGGCTGCAGCTGAAATGGGATTAATACCAACCCAATCCGACAGAGTAATAATATTCCTTTTATATTTCAGTCATGATGTATCATACTCAGGAGAGATGATGTACTCCAGTTGTGTAGTTATATTTTCTGCCTGGAATATTGTAGAAATGAATTGAAGATTTTAATCATGTTAGAAGACCAAACTATCATTTTTATAGACATCATGGAAACTTGAAGATGACAGTATGCGTCATCAGCCTTGGTGAATAAAGGAATTAATTTTGTATCTTTACACTTAGGTTCCTTTATCACTGATATGGTGTTCCCAGTGAATGACACAGTTAAATCACAATCATTTGGTAAGTACTTGCCCGTTCATTCAATTGATAAGGTAATGGAGTCTCATTACAATAGTAAATTTCACAGCTTTATTAAACTACAAAAAACCTATCAATCTAAACACAAGTGTCACTTAATTCTACACTGTAGCCTTATAAATCCAAAATGCATAAGACAAACTTTCAATCCCAACAGACAGGTCTCTCCCCCCTCCTACACATGTACCACCCCCCCAACCCAAGTTCATCCCTCTCCATGCCCAGTGTCCTTCCCCACCCAAATCCTCCTCACCACCCACATAATCCCCCTCCTCACCCATACCCAACTATTGCTTCATTAACAAAAATAATCTGCACAATCCCACGTGCCTCCTCAATGTATACAGAGCCAGCTCTTACCAGAGCTGAGTCTTCTGGATCCACCTGCCCTTTCCGCCCCCCACACCCCTCCCCCCGGTTCCACATATAACCTCATCCCTCCCTCCCTTCTTTGCACGCTCAGTCTCGATGCAGGATCTCAACTGAAAAAGCTGCCATCCCTTTGCTTCCACAGATGGTGTCTGACTCGTTGAACTGCTCCAGCAGTTAATTTTGTGCAGAGTTTTGTTTTTGGGTGAATATTCACAGTACTCGAATCCTTCATGCTGAGGCCCATAAGACCATAAGACATAGGAGCAGAATTAGGCCATTCAGCCTATCGAGTCTGCTCTGTCATTCCATCATGGCTGATCCCAGAGCCCGCTCAATCCCATACACCTGCCTTCTCGCCAGATCCTTTGATGCCCTGACCTGAACGACACTGCAGAAATCAACAACCCCTCTATCACTTGACTGTTCTCTTCCATACCCCAAAGAAATAAACTCCATGGGTTCAATGCCCACCAGGGATCTTGCACTCTTGCTGATTAGGCTTACTCAAAGATCATACACGGAACTAACGTCAACAAGGTTATTGAACCAAGGAACTTCCATTCCCTCCTCTATAGCAATGGGATGTGTAATTCACACCTTCTTTTGAAGAATGTTTGAAATTAGCCTTATATTTGCCTTTCTCTGAACCATTTTTATGAGCCATATTTCCCAGTTCACTTTTACAGAGCTGTTGACAATCATTCTGTTGGTTGTGGTTAATTATCTCATGGCCAACAATAGTTCCTTTCAAAACTGAAGAATATCCAGCTTCCGCTAATCCTACCGGCTATTATAAGGGATTGAACATACAACACAGAACACAGAACATAGGAAAGAGAACACAAAACAGTAGAACGCAGGATAAGGATCATCAACCCATAACACATAGGAACAGAATTAGGCCATTCGACCCATCAAGTTTGCTCCGCTATTCAATCATGGCTGATTTATTGTCCCTCTTAACCCCATTCTTCTGCCTCTCCCCATAACCTTTGACATCCTGACTAATCAAGAACCTATCAAAATGCGCTTTAAAAATATACTCAATGATTTGACCTCCACAGCTGTCCATGGCAATGAATTCTACAGATTAATCACCCTCAGGTTGAAGAAATTCCTCCTCATCTCTGTTCTAATTGGACATCCCTCTATTCTGAGGCTGTGTCCTCTGGTCAGAGTCTCACCCACTTAGAAAACACGCGCTCCACATTCACTCTATCAAGTACTCAGGAGGTTTCAATGAGATCCCCCCCCCCCGCTTATTCTTCTAAACTGCAGTGAGTAAAGGCCCAGACTCATTGTGCATTAACCCTTTCGTTCCCAGAATCATTCTCATGAACTTCCTCTGGACACTCTCCAAGAAATTTCTCCGCATCTCTGACTTAAATGGATGTTCCTCTATCCTGAGGCTGTGCCTTCTTGTCCTAGACCCCCACCAAAGGAAACATCCTTTCCACATCTACTCTGTCTAGGCCTTTCAACATTCAAAAGGTTTCAATGAGATCCCCCCTCATCCTTCTAAATTCCAGTGAGTACAGACCCAGAGCCATCAAACGTTCCTCGTATGATAAACCTTTCACTCCTGGAATTATCCTTGTGAACCTCCTCTGAACCCTCACCAATGCCAGCACATCTTTTCTTAGATGAGGAGCCCAAAACCGTTTACAATACTCAAGGTGAGACCTCACCAGTGCCTTATAAAGCCTCAGCAACACATTTCTGCCCTTGTATTCTAGACCTCTTGAAATGAATGCAAACATTGCATTTCCTTCTTCACCACCAACTCCACCTACAAGTTAACTTTAGGGTGATCTGCACAAGGATTCACAAGTCTCTCTGCGTCTCAGATTTTTGGATTTTCTTCCCGTTTAGAAAATAGTCTGCACAATGTTTTCTACTATCAAAATACATGACCATGCATTTTCCAACATTGTATTTCATTTGCCACTTTCTTGCCCATTCTCCTAATCTGTCTAAGTCCTTCTGCAACCTACCTGTTTCTTCAACACTACTTAAGGAAACCATGCTGACTTGGATCCATTTAATCATATGCCGACAAGTATTCCGAAACCTAATCCTTAATAGTGGACTCCAACATCTTCCCAACCACTGAAGTCAGGTTAACTGATCTATATTTTTTTTCTTCTGCCTCCCACCTTTCTTAAATAATGGACTGACATTTGCAATTTTCCAGTTCTCCAGAACCATTCCAGAATCTAGTGATTTGTGGAAGATTGTTATAACTGCCTCCACAATCTCTTCTTTTGAACAAGATATCTTGTTCAAAAGCTTGAGGTGTAAACCATTTGCTTCAGGTAACTAATCTTCCTTCAGACCCTTCAGCTTCCCAAGCACATTCTCCATTGTAGCAGCAATTACACTCACTTCTGCCCCCTGACAATCTCAAATTTCTACTTTGCTGCTAGTCTCTTCTGCAATGAAGGATGATACAAAATATTTATTAAATTCATCTGGATTTCTTTGTTCCTCCATTACTACCTTGCTAGCATTATTTTTCAGCAGTCCAATATCCATTCTCATCTCTCTTTTATTTTTTATATACAGTATCTGAAAAACCTTTGGTATCTTATTTTATATTATTGGCTAGCTTACCTTCATATTTCATCTTTTCTCTTCGTATGGCTTTTTAGTTGTGTTCTGTTGGTTTTTAAAAGTTTCCCAATCCTCGAACTTCCCACTAATTTTTGTTATATTTTATGCCTTCTCCTTTCTTTTTGTCCTGTCTTTGACTTCCCTTGTCAGCCTTAGCTGACTCATCATCATCCCATCAGAATACTTCTTCATCTTTGGGATGTTGGGCACGTGGCCAAGTGGATAAGGCATTTGTCTAGTGATCTGAAGGTTGCTAGGTCAAGCCTCCACCGTGGCAGTGTGTATGTGTCCTTGAGCAAGGCACTTAACCACACATTGCTCTTGTGTCTGTGCAAGGAGTGGCACCCCACACAGACTTCCAGTCTGTGCCATGTAAGGCATGAAAATGCCTGATGCAGGCCTCTCATGGTCTGAGTCGATGTTCCCTCCCTCTCCTCCCCTGGTCCCCCTCATCTTTGGGATGTATCTATCCTGCACCTTCCAAATTGCCCCATGAAACTCCAGCCATTGCTGTTTTGGCATCATCCCTTCTAATGTCTCCTTCCAAAATACTTTTACCAGCTCCTTTCTCATGCCTCTGTAATTCCCTTTATTCCACTCATACATCTGATCTTATCTTCGCCCTGTCAAACTACAGGTTGAATTCTACCATATTATGATCAATCATTCATTTACCTTAAGCTACCTAAACAAATTTGGTTCATTATACAACCCTCAATCCAGAATTTCCTTTCCCCTAGTGAGCTCAACCACAAGATGCTCCAAAATGCCATCTCCATAGATATTCTACAAATTGCCTCTCTTGGAATCCAGCACCAAGCTGATTTTCCCTATCTCCCTGTATATTGGAAAGCCTCTTTCGCTTTCCAAAAAATGAAGACCATATTAACAGACAGAAAGATGAGCATACACACTAAAAACAGAATACTGCAGTGCTACATTTATTCTAACCTGACTTATGGAAGTGAATGCTGGACCATTTCTCCAGCAATGGAAAAGAGACTAGAAGCAGCTGAATTATGGTTCTACAGGAGAATGTTAAAAATATCATGGACCACACACACACATCAAATGAAGTTGTTCTCAGAGGAGCCCAAGCAGTTCGATCACTCATACCAACAATAAGAGAAAGACAACTCAGATTCCTAGGACACATCATGCGGAAAGATGAACTAGAAAAACTCATACTCTCTGGAAAGATTGAGGAGAGCAAACCTAGAGGAAGACCTCGGCTTATGTACATCAAAAGCATAGCCAGGTGGCTACACATCAAGGAAATGGAAGTCATCCAAAAAACGAAGGATAGATCTATATGGAAAACCATGGTCACCAAAGTCTGCATCGGATATGGTACCTGGACAGACAGACAGGCCTGTATATTGAAATCCCCCATGACTATTGTAACATTGCTCTTATTACATGTCTTTTTTATCTCCCATTGTAACTGATATCCCACATCCTACTACTGTATGAGAACCGTATATAACTACCACCAGGGTCTTTTACTCTTGTAGTTTCTTAGCTCTACCCACAAGGATTCTACCCACACCTTCTGATCCTGTGTCACTTCTTTCTAAGGATTTGATTTCATTTTTCACCAACAGAACCACACCATCCTCTCTACCTACCTGCCTGCCCTTTTGATGCAATGCCCTGGATGTTAAGCTCCCAACTATGATCTCCTTTCAGCCATAACTCAGTGATGCCCACAACATCATACCTGAAAATCTCCGACTGTGCTACATCTACCTTAATCCATAGGTGCGTTCAAATATAACATCTTTAATCCTATATTCATCACCATTTATGATTTTTCCCCCATGTTACACTTGAAATCATCCCATTGACTGTAATTTTGCCCTATCATCTGTCTGTCCTTCCTCACAGTCTCACTACACGATGTATCGACTTGTATCCCAACTATCTTCCTAAATTATCAAGTTCCTGATCACTTTTGCTCTGTCTGACTTTACCCTTTCCTGCTGAACCTCAGAGCTGGCCATAGTGCCACTGGCCTGGCTGTACCCTGATAGGTCATTCCTCCCCACCCCCCCATCCCATCCCGCTGCCCCGTCCCGCAGTATCCAAAGGAGAATACTTGTTGCTGAGTGGAATGACAACATAGGAACCCTGCACTCCCCTTTCTTCTCCTTGTGGTCAACCATTTACTATCTGGAGCCTGTACTCTGGGTGTGACCACCTCTAATCTACGAGGTTCTCAGCATCCCAGATGATCCTGAGTACATCCAGGTCCAACTCCAGTTCCCCGACCTTGTCAGTCAGACTGGTTTGATTTTGCATCATGATGTATGTGCCAATCATAATGCAAAAGTAAAGCAATCAGCCTGCACCTGGCCTCCATCCCTTCATTCCCTGCCTGTCTGTGTACTTCTTCAAAGTTCAAGGTAAATTTATTATCAAAGTACATACTGTATATATCTTCATATCTTGGAGTAGATTGATGTAGTTTTAAGGGGATGGTGGTATTGAATGTTTAGCTGTAGTCAATAAGAAGTCTTTGAAATGTAATTATTTTCTCTGCTTTCACTACCACTCCTGATAGCATGTTCCAGGCAGTCACCCACCACACTCCATATGAAAAATTTGTCAATCGCATCTGAACTCTCCCCTCTCACTCTAAAGCTATGCACTGTCATACTTGGCATTTCCACCCTGGGAAAAAATTTTATCTACCCCATCTTTGTCTCTCATAACTCTATAAATTTCTATCAGGTCACCCCGAGCCTCTAATGTTCAAGCCTAGGTTTGATCTGCCTCCATCATGTGTCAACACCCCAAATGGGCAAAATATTCAAGTTATTGCTGAGTCAAAGTCTTGCACAATTTTATATTTTACTGCCACTTTAACTTGCTTAATTCTTTACGTCTTCCCCAAGCTCGTAACCTGATCACGGCTTGATTTTAAAATACAAAGCAGTGTTAAGCTGCGTGGTGACGTCGTGTATTCAGAGGTAAAATGTCAGAGCTACAAATAGGCAGAGGCTTCAAGTCTGCCTATTTGTAAACTTCCTGCTGTGATTGTATAGTTAACTAGCATCATGTGAGGTGCAGCTGTCTCACAGTTCCAGGAATCCAGTTTTAATCCTAACCCCAGGTTTTGTCTACATGGAGTTTGCACATTCATTTTCCCTGCAACCATGTCAATTTCCTCCTGGAGGCTCCAGCTTCTTCCACAGCCCAAAAATACACTGGTTGATCGGTCGATTCACCACTCTAAATGACCCTGAAGGCAGGCAATTTGGCTGAAAGAGAGTTAATAGGCATGTGTGGGAGAGAACAAGCTTCAGGGCTAGAGGGAAATCCAGTGGGGGAATGAGACTGCTGGGATTGTTCTGCTGGGAGCAGCCATGGATCTGATGGGCCAAATAGTCTTTTTCCATGCTGTAGGAAGTAGTTGCACTCTGACCGATCAGCTGAATTGTAGTGAAGATGATTCATGATTACAGACATTGCCACACTATGCCCAACTAGTTCAAGTTTAATTGTCATTCAACCACACCAGAATACCCATGAATAGAGCCAAAAGACACAGTGATACTCCGGGGCCAAGATGTGAAACACATTACCAACAGTCACACACAGCACAAGGCACCTATCACAAATACGAACACAACAGGAATTCTGCAGATGCTGGAAATTCAAGCAACACACATAAAAGTTGCTGGTGAACGCAGCAGGCCAGGCAGCATCTCTAGGAAGAGGTGCAGTCGACGTTTCAGGCCGAGACCCTTCGTCAGGACTAACTCCTTTTTGTTAGTCCTGACGAAAGGTCTCGGCCTGAAACATCGACTGCACCTCTTCCTAGAGATGCTGCCTGGCCTGCTGCGTTCACCAGCAACTTTTATGTCTATCACAAATACGAGACAGCAAGCACATATAAGATATCAGTAAAATGCAGTCCACATTAAACATTCAGTCCTAGACCCCAAGTCCATGACTGTTGAGATAATCTGCAATCGAAAACAATGAGGCTTGTCTTCTGCCAAGCGAACACTGGGGGCAGCACTGGCTCCAGCTTGGACGCCACGCCACACCGCCTCTGGTGGAGCTCACTGACTCTGATGCCTCTCTCCTGGGTGGCTGTAAACAGGGTGATACCACACCTTGAGGCCCTCTCCTGGCTACCACTGACGCCATGCTGTGCCCCTGCAAGCCACCAATAAACAGTGAGTCAGACTTGCAGCATTTCACATAAACAATGTCCAACAGGGTCTTGCGATCACAAAAGCGACTGAGGTGACCTTTCGCTGTTACACTGCAAACTACCTTCGTGTGCTGACTTCTCCGAGGCCTCTCTGACACAGGCAGCAGCAAGTCCCGCTCCTTCAGTTTCATAAAAAAATACATTTAAAAAGACAATAACACTCATAGAAGCAGCCAAGTCTTACCAGAAATCCATAGCAACAAAGAAAATTCTGGCAGTATTCAGTGATTCAGGTCAGGCAGCACCTGTGGAGAAAATGGAGCGGTTTGGAACAGTTGAGGAGTTTCCACCTAAAATGTCAATAGTGAAGTTCCCTCCACTGCCTGATTGGCTGAGTTCCTCCATCATTTTGTGTTTTGCTCCGGATTCCTGCATCTGCTGTGTTTTGTGTCTCTATAGCTGTCTGTGAGCAGATATAGAATAGAACTGGATATCAATTTGTCCCAATGACTTTTCAAGTCTGTTTTGAATTAACTCACTGCCAAAATGGTAAGAAGGAAGATGGATATGTGACAGTAACAATGGAGAGTATATTTTACCTCCAGCTCTCCATACTGGAAGCCTAGGCCCTGACCTCTAGTCTGGTATTCTCATTGTCTCAGAGTTTGCTGACGAGAGAGAGGTGGGAGGAGCGGCGCTTGCTTTGAAGCCTATCACCCAGGACACTCCAGGTAATGGCATTTCAGGAGGATGGCCTAGCTTTTAAATCAAAGTGGGCAAGACCAGTTGGTTCTGGCTTAATGCCCAGCTGGCATTATAGACTGCCATGAAGCTGGTGAGAAGGAGCTAAAGGGTGGTGTGTGGATGGGGGACGGGGGGAAACCCAGCCACAGTGGGGTCAAAGAAGATCATGTGATTCCTGACAGAAGGCAAGTGGTGGGTTGTTCCTTGTGGTTTGGTGGTGGGTGGGAAGGAGTGGAACTTTGACCTCACAAGGATGCTGTTGTGATTGGGGAAAGAAGTGGTGAAGAGTTCTCGGGCTTTTATTATATTCCTCTGAAGAACATCCACTTAACATACCTCTGCGAGGCTCCTCATTGTTTGACTACAAGCAGTCCTCGCCCCCAGACCTTGTTCCAATGTGGCTAAGCAATGGCATGCATAAAGTTGATCCAGATTCCGGGCAGTGCTTGTGCTATAACTCAGCAACATCTACGGTGTACTCGAACGGCTACATGGATAGGGAAGGATGAGAGGGACATGAGCAAAAGGGGCTAGGTTGGTTGAACATTCGGTTGGCATGGGCCAATTGAGCTAAAGGTCCTGTTTCTGTGCCATCTTATTACATGACTCTATAGACGAGGTGACATCTGGCTCATTATTTGACTTCACATTTGCAGTGATGGGGTCTGAGTTAGTGGATTAAACAAATGAATAAAAGTTAAAACTCTTCCCAATAATATTTGTGTCTTTGTAGATTGTCAAGTTAAAGAACACCAAGTCCAGTGCCACAAAGCAAATGGGAAAAAACACAGTAAGTTATGTCTTGATCCATTACCATGACTGTTTCAAATTGCCCTGTTGTTGAAGGGGTTTATCAGACTCTGATGGAACAGATGTCCACACAGGAAATGAGTGAAGCCCGACAGCGAAAGGCTCGAGAGCAACTCTCAGGGATCCTTGAGGTATCTTGCAGAATACTGGAGTGGGCAAGTTGCTTTTTGGCAATGAACTAAACCCTATAGTTCAGTTAGCACCATGGCATTCATAAACTCCAGCTCCATAGTTATTGACTTGCATTTGTTCTCAGTTGTTTGGAACCCTTTCTGGAGCCTTACCTCTCTCTAACTCTGTAAGCTCCTCCAGTCTGCATCCCTCAAAGATTTCTTCATCCACCCAATCCAGCCACTTGACCATCCCTATTTTCATTGTTGATCTATTGATAAGCAGGTCTTCAGTTCCATTGACCCATGAGCCCCGGAGCTTCCTACTCAATCCTTTAAATATCTTTACTCTAGTTTCTTCTTTTAATACACTCAAAAAAGTCATTGAGATGATATGCCAAATCTACGTAAATTTCTAAGAAAGTTGCTGATCTCTCCACCCCTGATACCCTGACAACGACTGGCTCACGGACCTCCTATAGTCAATAATCAGCTCCTCGGTCTTGTTGACATTGAGTGAGAGGTTGTTGTTGTGGCATCACTCAGTCAGATTTTCAATCTCCCTCCTATAAAGTTGATTCATCACCACCTTTGATTTGGCCTACATCAGTGGTGTTGTCAGCAAACTTAACTATGGCACTGGAGCACTACTTGGCCTCACAGTCATAGGTATAACGTGAGTAGAGCAGGGAGGTAGGCACAGAGCCTTGTGATGCACCTGCACAGACGGAGATTGTGGATGAGAAATGGTTGCCTATCTAAACTGACTGGGGTGTGCGAGTGAGGAAGTCAAGAGTCCAGTTGCACGAGGAGGTGCCAATGAGGTATTCATTCTCAGGCCTGATGCAGGGTCTCAACCAAACATCAACTTACACCTTTCGGCTCCACAGATGCCACCTGACCCCTGAGTTCTTCCAGCTGCCTTCACCAGGTAGGGGTATTGAAAAGAAGAGGGCAAAGATGAGAAGCAAGTGTTTTAAAGAAGATTTGAGAACAAAGATTTTTAAAAAGAGTGACTGTCATCTGGATCACACTGCCAAAGGAGGTGGTGGGTCCATATGCAATCACTACACCTACAAGGCATTTAGACAGGCACTTGAATAGTCAAAATATAGAAGCATGTGGACCTATTTGCTGGCAAATGGGCTGAGTTTAGATTGGGAAAGCAGTTGATCTGGACATTGCAGGCTCGAGAGCCACACATTGCACATACAGTTCTATGACTTTACAATGTGATTATGTTGGCTCTTGTGCCAAACAGAACAGAAATTTATTCAAATGTAGTACACCAATAAAAAACAATGTTAATGAACCCTAAAGGCAATAAATATGGGATGTGTTTTTAGTTTCCAGACTATCTTTGAAAGTTGTGAGATGTTCCACACATTTCAAATTGTCCAGCACAATAATTCCAATGGGTAATAGTGCAACAATTCAGCCTATTGACAATCTGGGGAAAAGTGCAAAGTGGCCTCTATAATCTCTATTTGGAATTGAAGGGGGTATAAAAGATAATGCGTTCCTTTCCCCAGAAACATCAAGCATAGGCTATATAGAATGACAGAATCTACAGCATAGGGGCTGATAACTTCATCTCCACTAGGCTCGATTTTATGGTTGTAGAATGTTCTCCCCATTCTGTTTCATTTAACTTCATCTGGGTATCCCTCAATCCTTAAAATCTCTAATCCAATTCAAACACAGTGGTGTCTTGATTATCACTTAAGGAGAGCAGAGCTGGAAACAGTAATAATCAAATGCAGAATATTCTTCTGCAGCTGTGTAAGAATTCAAAATAAAAGTTTGGCAGGAAGATGGTAGGTCTGTGCTGTTCAGCTAGATGACTCTATACACTATGATCATGTAGTCTGGGCCATTAAATGCAACTGTGATTGTATCTAATGAATAGATATCAAATAAAACATCAATAAATAGCAATCTATCAGTCTGTATCAAGGCCAGCGGTAGACATAAACAAGAGCTCTAAACTTCTGATGTTTCTGATTTAATTCACAGACAGTTTCCTGTTTGGAAGCTCTCCCATAAATATAATATTCAAAACACCTTCAGCCAAAGTTTTCCATTGCAAATATAATCATTGAGTTGCTCATTATGTTCTTTTCCCAAACATTACCTCAAGACACAATTTATTTCCTTGAAACCCTTTTTTACCGGTTGAAGGGTTGGGAGACAGATGATACAGTTTAAGTATAAAGGGCAAAAAATCCAATTGGAAAGTGTTTTTTTCTCTCTCAGTAACATAGTAGCTTGTTGTAATTTGAAATATGTCAAGTTAAAGGCTATCAGTTTAACATAAACTTTACAAAGAGAGTTAGAGTTAGACTCCAAACTAAAGGTGTAGCTATGGGCACCCTCATGGGTCTGAGCTATGCCTGCCTTTTTATTGGCTTTGTGGAACAATCATGTTCCGAACCTATTCTGGTATCTGTCCCCCACTTTTCCTTCGCTACATCGACGACTGCATTGGCGCTGCTTCCTGCACGCATGCTGAGCTCGTTGACTTTATTAACATTGCCTCCAACTTTCACCCTGCCCTCAAGTTAACCTGGTCCATTTCCGACACCTCCCTCCCCTTTCTAGATCTTTCTGTCTCTGTCTCTGGAGACAGCTTATCCACTGATGTCTACTATAAGCCTACTCGCTCTCACAGCTATCTGGACTATTCCTCTTCTCACCCTTTATCTTGCAAAAATGCCATCCCCTTCTCGCAATCCCTCCGTCTCCGCCGCATCTGCTCTCAGGATGAGGCTTTTCATTCCAGGACGAGGGAGATGTCCTCCTTTTTTAAAGAAAGGGGCTTCCCTTCCTCCACCATCAACTCTGCTCTCAAACGCATCTCCCCCATTTCACGCACATCTGCTTTCACTCCATCCTCCCGCCACCCCACTAGGAATAGGGTTCCCCTGGTCCTCACCTACCACCCCACCAGCCTCCGGGTCCAACATATTATTCTCTGTAACTTCCACCACCTCCAACGGGATCCCACCACTAAGCACATCTCTCCCTCCACCCTCCCCCTCCCGCTTTCCACAAGGATCGCTCCCTACGCGACTCCCTTGTCCATTCGTCCCCCGCATCCCTCCCCACTGATCTCCCTCCTGGCATTTATCCTTGTAAGCGGAACAAGTTCTACACATGCCCTTACACTTCCTCCCTTACCACCATTCAGGGCCCCAGACAGTCCCTCCAGGTAAGGCAACACTTCACCTGTGAGTCGACTGGGGTGATATACTGCATCCGGTGCTCCTGATGTAGCCTTCTATATATTGGCGAGATCCGACGCAGACTGGGAGACCGTTTTACTGAACACTTACGCTCTGTCCGCCAGAGAAAGCAGGATCTTCCAGTGGCCACACATTTTAATTCCACATCCCATTCCCATTCTGACATGTCTATCCACGGCCTCCTCTGCTGTAAAGATGAAGCCACACTCAGGTTGGAGAAACAACACCTTATATTCCGTCTGGGTAGCCTCCAACCTGATGGCATGAACACTGACTTCTCTAACTTTCGTTAATGCCCCACTCCCCCTCGTACCCCATCCGTTATTTATTTATATACACACATTCTTTCTCTCTCTCTCCTTTTTCTCCCTCTGTCCCTCTGATTACACCCCTTGCCCATCCTCTGGGTCCCCCCCCCCCCACCTTTTCCTTCTCTCTGGGCCTCCTGTTCCATGATCCTCTCATATCCCTTTTGCCAATCACCTGTCCAGCTCTTGGCTCCATCCCTCTCCCTCCTGTCTTCTATCATTTTGGATCTCCCCCTCCCCCTCCCACTTTCAAATCTCTTACTAACTCTTCCTTCATTTAGTCCTGACGAAGGGTCTCGGCCTGAAACATCGACTGTACCTCTTCCTAGAGATGCTGCCTGGCCTGCTGCGTTCACCAGCAACTTTGATGTGTGTTGCTCAAAGAGGGTTAGATGTCTCCTGCCTTGCCTGTACTGAAAGGGTAGTAGACTCATTGGTAACTTTTTCAAACAGTTGTCTTGAATTGAACAATTTTCTGTGATTATTAAACTATGACTCAAAAAAGATGTACAAGGGCGAAGTAATAACAGAATAAAGTATTAACAGTCACAAAGAAAGTGCAGCGCAGGCAGACAATAAAGTGTACTCCACGATGAGGTAGATTGCGAGATTAGGAGTCCATCTGATTGTACAAGGGCACTGTTCAATAACATTGGGATAGAAGCTGCCCTTAAACCTGGTGGTGCAAGATTTCAGGCTTTTGTATCTTCTGCGCAAGGGGAGGGGCAAGAAAAGAGGGATGTCAGGGTGGGTAGGGTCTTTGATTATGTTAGCTGCTTTACCTAGGTGTAGACAGAAGAGAGCTCAGAGTCCCCTGCCAGGCCACAGGGTTACAGTGTGTGGACACGCACTTACCTGCTACTGCTGGCCTTTCATAGTGCCTCATGTTTACCCAGTTCTGAGCTGCCAGATCTATGCTGAATCTATCCAATTCAGTGATATGGTAAAGCTGCAGAATACAATGGATCTTTAATACTGGGGGATCCCGGACAATTTGATAGGATTAGTAGCCCCAGGCAGATATTCAACCTACTGCATTGTACTTCATCTGGCAAGTCACTGGAGTTGGGACTTTAATTCTCCCATTTCTGCCCTACATGTACTGTATACATGTTTGATCTGCCTCCATCATGTGTCAACACCCCAAATGGGCAAAATATTCAAGTTATTGCTGAGTCAAAGTCTTGCACAATTTTATATTTTACTGCCACTTTAACTTGCTTAATTCTTTACGTCTTCCCCAAGCTCGTAACCTGATCACGGCTTGATTTTAAAATACAAAGCAGTGTTAAGCTGCGTGGTGACGTCGTGTATTCAGAGGTAAAATGTCAGAGCTACAAATAGGCAGAGGCTTCAAGTCTGCCTATTTGTAAACTTCCTGCTGTGATTGTATAGTTAACTAGCATCATGTGAGGTGCAGCTGTCTCACAGTTCCAGGAATCCAGTTTTAATCCTAACCCCAGGTTTTGTCTACATGGAGTTTGCACATTCATTTTCCCTGCAACCATGTCAATTTCCTCCTGGAGGCTCCAGCTTCTTCCACAGCCCAAAAATACACTGGTTGATCGGTCGATTCACCACTCTAAATGACCCTGAAGGCAGGCAATTTGGCTGAAAGAGAGTTAATAGGCATGTGTGGGAGAGAACAAGCTTCAGGGCTAGAGGGAAATCCAGTGGGGGAATGAGACTGCTGGGATTGTTCTGCTGGGAGCAGCCATGGATCTGATGGGCCAAATAGTCTTTTTCCATGCTGTAGGAAGTAGTTGCACTCTGACCGATCAGCTGAATTGTAGTGAAGATGATTCATGATTACAGACATTGCCACACTATGCCCAACTAGTTCAAGTTTAATTGTCATTCAACCACACCAGAATACCCATGAATAGAGCCAAAAGACACAGTGATACTCCGGGGCCAAGATGTGAAACACATTACCAACAGTCACACACAGCACAAGGCACCTATCACAAATACGAACACAACAGGAATTCTGCAGATGCTGGAAATTCAAGCAACACACATAAAAGTTGCTGGTGAACGCAGCAGGCCAGGCAGCATCTCTAGGAAGAGGTGCAGTCGACGTTTCAGGCCGAGACCCTTCGTCAGGACTAACTCCTTTTTGTTAGTCCTGACGAAAGGTCTCGGCCTGAAACATCGACTGCACCTCTTCCTAGAGATGCTGCCTGGCCTGCTGCGTTCACCAGCAACTTTTATGTCTATCACAAATACGAGACAGCAAGCACATATAAGATATCAGTAAAATGCAGTCCACATTAAACATTCAGTCCTAGACCCCAAGTCCATGACTGTTGAGATAATCTGCAATCGAAAACAATGAGGCTTGTCTTCTGCCAAGCGAACACTGGGGGCAGCACTGGCTCCAGCTTGGACGCCACGCCACACCGCCTCTGGTGGAGCTCACTGACTCTGATGCCTCTCTCCTGGGTGGCTGTAAACAGGGTGATACCACACCTTGAGGCCCTCTCCTGGCTACCACTGACGCCATGCTGTGCCCCTGCAAGCCACCAATAAACAGTGAGTCAGACTTGCAGCATTTCACATAAACAATGTCCAACAGGGTCTTGCGATCACAAAAGCGACTGAGGTGACCTTTCGCTGTTACACTGCAAACTACCTTCGTGTGCTGACTTCTCCGAGGCCTCTCTGACACAGGCAGCAGCAAGTCCCGCTCCTTCAGTTTCATAAAAAAATACATTTAAAAAGACAATAACACTCATAGAAGCAGCCAAGTCTTACCAGAAATCCATAGCAACAAAGAAAATTCTGGCAGTATTCAGTGATTCAGGTCAGGCAGCACCTGTGGAGAAAATGGAGCGGTTTGGAACAGTTGAGGAGTTTCCACCTAAAATGTCAATAGTGAAGTTCCCTCCACTGCCTGATTGGCTGAGTTCCTCCATCATTTTGTGTTTTGCTCCGGATTCCTGCATCTGCTGTGTTTTGTGTCTCTATAGCTGTCTGTGAGCAGATATAGAATAGAACTGGATATCAATTTGTCCCAATGACTTTTCAAGTCTGTTTTGAATTAACTCACTGCCAAAATGGTAAGAAGGAAGATGGATATGTGACAGTAACAATGGAGAGTATATTTTACCTCCAGCTCTCCATACTGGAAGCCTAGGCCCTGACCTCTAGTCTGGTATTCTCATTGTCTCAGAGTTTGCTGACGAGAGAGAGGTGGGAGGAGCGGCGCTTGCTTTGAAGCCTATCACCCAGGACACTCCAGGTAATAGCATTTCAGGAGGATGGCCTAGCTTTTAAATCAAAGTGGGCAAGACCAGTTGGTTCTGGCTTAATGCCCAGCTGGCATTATAGACTGCCATGAAGCTGGTGAGAAGGAGCTAAAGGGTGGTGTGTGGATGGGGGACGGGGGGAAACCCAGCCACAGTGGGGTCAAAGAAGATCATGTGATTCCTGACAGAAGGCAAGTGGTGGGTTGTTCCTTGTGGTTTGGTGGTGGGTGGGAAGGAGTGGAACTTTGACCTCACAAGGATGCTGTTGTGATTGGGGAAAGAAGTGGTGAAGAGTTCTCGGGCTTTTATTATATTCCTCTGAAGAACATCCACTTAACATACCTCTGCGAGGCTCCTCATTGTTTGACTACAAGCAGTCCTCGCCCCCAGACCTTGTTCCAATGTGGCTAAGCAATGGCATGCATAAAGTTGATCCAGATTCCGGGCAGTGCTTGTGCTATAACTCAGCAACATCTACGGTGTACTCGAACGGCTACATGGATAGGGAAGGATGAGAGGGACATGAGCAAAAGGGGCTAGGTTGGTTGAACATTCGGTTGGCATGGGCCAATTGAGCTAAAGGTCCTGTTTCTGTGCCATCTTATTACATGACTCTATAGACGAGGTGACATCTGGCTCATTATTTGACTTCACATTTGCAGTGATGGGGTCTGAGTTAGTGGATTAAACAAATGAATAAAAGTTAAAACTCTTCCCAATAATATTTGTGTCTTTGTAGATTGTCAAGTTAAAGAACACCAAGTCCAGTGCCACAAAGCAAATGGGAAAAAACACAGTAAGTTATGTCTTGATCCATTACCATGACTGTTTCAAATTGCCCTGTTGTTGAAGGGGTTTATCAGACTCTGATGGAACAGATGTCCACACAGGAAATGAGTGAAGCCCGACAGCGAAAGGCTCGAGAGCAACTCTCAGGGATCCTTGAGGTATCTTGCAGAATACTGGAGTGGGCAAGTTGCTTTTTGGCAATGAACTAAACCCTATAGTTCAGTTAGCACCATGGCATTCATAAACTCCAGCTCCATAGTTATTGACTTGCATTTGTTCTCAGTTGTTTGGAACCCTTTCTGGAGCCTTACCTCTCTCTAACTCTGTAAGCTCCTCCAGTCTGCATCCCTCAAAGATTTCTTCATCCACCCAATCCAGCCACTTGACCATCCCTATTTTCATTGTTGATCTATTGATAAGCAGGTCTTCAGTTCCATTGACCCATGAGCCCCGGAGCTTCCTACTCAATCCTTTAAATATCTTTACTCTAGTTTCTTCTTTTAATACACTCAAAAAAGTCATTGAGATGATATGCCAAATCTACGTAAATTTCTAAGAAAGTTGCTGATCTCTCCACCCCTGATACCCTGACAACGACTGGCTCACGGACCTCCTATAGTCAATAATCAGCTCCTCGGTCTTGTTGACATTGAGTGAGAGGTTGTTGTTGTGGCATCACTCAGTCAGATTTTCAATCTCCCTCCTATAAAGTTGATTCATCACCACCTTTGATTTGGCCTACATCAGTGGTGTTGTCAGCAAACTTAACTATGGCACTGGAGCACTACTTGGCCTCACAGTCATAGGTATAACGTGAGTAGAGCAGGGAGGTAGGCACAGAGCCTTGTGATGCACCTGCACAGACGGAGATTGTGGATGAGAAATGGTTGCCTATCTAAACTGACTGGGGTGTGCGAGTGAGGAAGTCAAGAGTCCAGTTGCACGAGGAGGTGCCAATGAGGTATTCATTCTCAGGCCTGATGCAGGGTCTCAACCAAACATCAACTTACACCTTTCGGCTCCACAGATGCCACCTGACCCCTGAGTTCTTCCAGCTGCCTTCACCAGGTAGGGGTATTGAAAAGAAGAGGGCAAAGATGAGAAGCAAGTGTTTTAAAGAAGATTTGAGAACAAAGATTTTTAAAAAGAGTGACTGTCATCTGGATCACACTGCCAAAGGAGGTGGTGGGTCCATATGCAATCACTACACCTACAAGGCATTTAGACAGGCACTTGAATAGTCAAAATATAGAAGCATGTGGACCTATTTGCTGGCAAATGGGCTGAGTTTAGATTGGGAAAGCAGTTGATCTGGACATTGCAGGCTCGAGAGCCACACATTGCACATACAGTTCTATGACTTTACAATGTGATTATGTTGGCTCTTGTGCCAAACAGAACAGAAATTTATTCAAATGTAGTACACCAATAAAAAACAATGTTAATGAACCCTAAAGGCAATAAATATGGGATGTGTTTTTAGTTTCCAGACTATCTTTGAAAGTTGTGAGATGTTCCACACATTTCAAATTGTCCAGCACAATAATTCCAATGGGTAATAGTGCAACAATTCAGCCTATTGACAATCTGGGGAAAAGTGCAAAGTGGCCTCTATAATCTCTATTTGGAATTGAAGGGGGTATAAAAGATAATGCGTTCCTTTCCCCAGAAACATCAAGCATAGGCTATATAGAATGACAGAATCTACAGCATAGGGGCTGATAACTTCATCTCCACTAGGCTCGATTTTATGGTTGTAGAATGTTCTCCCCATTCTGTTTCATTTAACTTCATCTGGGTATCCCTCAATCCTTAAAATCTCTAATCCAATTCAAACACAGTGGTGTCTTGATTATCACTTAAGGAGAGCAGAGCTGGAAACAGTAATAATCAAATGCAGAATATTCTTCTGCAGCTGTGTAAGAATTCAAAATAAAAGTTTGGCAGGAAGATGGTAGGTCTGTGCTGTTCAGCTAGATGACTCTATACACTATGATCATGTAGTCTGGGCCATTAAATGCAACTGTGATTGTATCTAATGAATAGATATCAAATAAAACATCAATAAATAGCAATCTATCAGTCTGTATCAAGGCCAGCGGTAGACATAAACAAGAGCTCTAAACTTCTGATGTTTCTGATTTAATTCACAGACAGTTTCCTGTTTGGAAGCTCTCCCATAAATATAATATTCAAAACACCTTCAGCCAAAGTTTTCCATTGCAAATATAATCATTGAGTTGCTCATTATGTTCTTTTCCCAAACATTACCTCAAGACACAATTTATTTCCTTGAAACCCTTTTTTACCGGTTGAAGGGTTGGGAGACAGATGATACAGTTTAAGTATAAAGGGCAAAAAATCCAATTGGAAAGTGTTTTTTTCTCTCTCAGTAACTTAGTAGCTTGTTGTAATTTGAAATATGTCAAGTTAAAGGCTATCAGTTTAACATAAACTTTACAAAGAGAGTTAGAGTTAGACTCCAAACTAAAGGTGTAGCTATGGGCACCCTCATGGGTCTGAGCTATGCCTGCCTTTTTATTGGCTTTGTGGAACAATCATGTTCCGAACCTATTCTGGTATCTGTCCCCCACTTTTCCTTCGCTACATCGACGACTGCATTGGCGCTGCTTCCTGCATGCATGCTGAGCTCGTTGACTTTATTAACATTGCCTCCAACTTTCACCCTGCCCTCAAGTTAACCTGGTCCATTTCCGACACCTCCCTCCCCTTTCTAGATCTTTCTGTCTCTGTCTCTGGAGACAGCTTATCCACTGATGTCTACTATAAGCCTACTCGCTCTCACAGCTATCTGGACTATTCCTCTTCTCACCCTTTATCTTGCAAAAATGCCATCCCCTTCTCGCAATCCCTCCGTCTCCGCCGCATCTGCTCTCAGGATGAGGCTTTTCATTCCAGGACGAGGGAGATGTCCTCCTTTTTTAAAGAAAGGGGCTTCCCTTCCTCCACCATCAACTCTGCTCTCAAACGCATCTCCCCCATTTCACGCACATCTGCTTTCACTCCATCCTCCCGCCACCCCACTAGGAATAGGGTTCCCCTGGTCCTCACCTACCACCCCACCAGCCTCCGGGTCCAACATATTATTCTCTGTAACTTCCACCACCTCCAACGGGATCCCACCACTAAGCACATCTCTCCCTCCACCCTCCCCCTCCCGCTTTCCACAAGGATCGCTCCCTACGCGACTCCCTTGTCCATTCGTCCCCCGCATCCCTCCCCACTGATCTCCCTCCTGGCATTTATCCTTGTAAGCGGAACAAGTTCTACACATGCCCTTACACTTCCTCCCTTACCACCATTCAGGGCCCCAGACAGTCCCTCCAGGTAAGGCAACACTTCACCTGTGAGTCGACTGGGGTGATATACTGCATCCGGTGCTCCTGATGTAGCCTTCTATATATTGGCGAGATCCGACGCAGACTGGGAGACCGTTTTACTGAACACTTACGCTCTGTCCGCCAGAGAAAGCAGGATCTTCCAGTGGCCACACATTTTAATTCCACATCCCATTCCCATTCTGACATGTCTATCCACGGCCTCCTCTGCTGTAAAGATGAAGCCACACTCAGGTTGGAGAAACAACACCTTATATTCCGTCTGGGTAGCCTCCAACCTGATGGCATGAACACTGACTTCTCTAACTTTCGTTAATGCCCCACTCCCCCTCGTACCCCATCCGGTATTTATTTATATACACACATTCTTTCTCTCTCTCTCCTTTTTCTCCCTCTGTCCCTCTGATTACACCCCTTGCCCATCCTCTGGGTCCCCCCCCCCCCACCTTTTCCTTCTCTCTGGGCCTCCTGTTCCATGATCCTCTCATATCCCTTTTGCCAATCACCTGTCCAGCTCTTGGCTCCATCCCTCTCCCTCCTGTCTTCTATCATTTTGGATCTCCCCCTCCCCCTCCCACTTTCAAATCTCTTACTAACTCTTCCTTCATTTAGTCCTGACGAAGGGTCTTGGCCTGAAACATCGACTGTACCTCTTCCTAGAGATGCTGCCTGGCCTGCTGTGTTCACCAGCAACTTTGATGTGTGTTGCTCAAAGAGGGTTAGATGTCTTCTGCCTTGCCTGTACTGAAAGGGTAGTAGACTCATTGGTAACTTTTTCAAACAGTTGTCTTGAATTGAACAATTTTCTGTGATTATTAAACTATGACTCAAAAAAGATGTACAAGGGCGAAGTAATAACAGAATAAAGTATTAACAGTCACAAAGAAAGTGCAGCGCAGGCAGACAATAAAGTGTACTCCACGATGAGGTAGATTGCGAGATTAGGAGTCCATCTGATTGTACAAGGGCACTGTTCAATAACATTGGGATAGAAGCTGCCCTTAAACCTGGTGGTGCAAGATTTCAGGCTTTTGTATCTTCTGCGCAAGGGGAGGGGCAAGAAAAGAGGGATGTCAGGGTGGGTAGGGTCTTTGATTATGTTAGCTGCTTTACCTAGGTGTAGACAGAAGAGAGCTCAGAGTCCCCTGCCAGGCCACAGGGTTACAGTGTGTGGACACGCACTTACCTGCTACTGCTGGCCTTTCATAGTGCCTCATGTTTACCCAGTTCTGAGCTGCCAGATCTATGCTGAATCTATCCAATTCAGTGATATGGTAAAGCTGCAGAATACAATGGATCTTTAATACTGGGGGATCCCGGACAATTTGATAGGATTAGTAGCCCCAGGCAGATATTCAACCTACTGCATTGTACTTCATCTGGCAAGTCACTGGAGTTGGGACTTTAATTCTCCCATTTCTGCCCTACATGTACTGTATACTTGTAGTGAGGTTCCTCCATCTACTGTTTAGCTAAGGTTGTTAAACAACTCCTTTTTCCTTCTTCACTGCTCATTGAGGAATACAAACGTATTCTACCTTAAATTGTTCAAATATTAATCTTGTCTTTAGGTAGTTTTCAAGGCCCTTATCCCCGCATGATGAATAGGTTTGGAAGGATGTTGACAGGATCTGTGAGCTTATGGCAATTGCTTTACATTTGCCAATGAAATTGGCCTCAAAACCCTTCCTGTCTGTCAACTTAAATAGGACAGGTTATGTGATCTTTCCCTCATCATTTTACACAAAGTAAGAAAGTAAAAAGTAAAACTGGTTAAATGAGGTCATACCCAACTCAAAAATGCCAAGTATGAAGTTGGAACCAAGAGATATTAACTACTGTGACTTTGTTCCAGTCATACACTCTATTTGGCACTACCATGTTAATTAAATACTTCAGACGATGGAGCAGCTGATAAATTATTAACGGATCTAATACCCCCAGTTCATTAATGGAGGCTCTGAGGTGGGAAAATGTGTCAAATTAGTTTCACGTAATTTTGATAGTATCCGAAGGATCAAGTAAATGTGGATTGGGGCAGGCTGTTTTCTGGCAAAGATGTAAGTGGGAGACCTTCAAAAGTGAAATCTTGAGAGTAGAAAGCTTATATGTGCCTGTCAGAGTAAAAGGTAAAGATAACTGGTTTAGGAAACTTTAATTTTCAAGACATATTGAGGCCCCGGTTGAGAAAAAAATGGAGGTGCATAACAGGTATAGGCAGGTAGGAACAAATGAGGTACTTATGGAGTACAAGAAATGCAAGCGAACACTCAAAGAAATCAAGAGGGTTAAAAGAAGGCATGAGGTTGCCCCAGCAGACAAGGTGAAGGAGAATCCTAGGGGATTTTACAGGTATGTTGACAACAAAAGGATTGCAAGGGACAAAATTAGCACTCTGGAAGATCAGAATGGTAATCCATATGTGGAGCCCAAAAGAGATGGGGAGATCTTAAATGGATTTTTTGTATCTGTATTTACTCAGGAGATGGACACAGAGTCTATAGAAGTGAGGCAAAGCAGCAGTGAGGTTATGGACCCAGTACAGAACACAGAGGAGGAGGTGTTTGCTGTCTTGAGGCAAATTAAGGTGGATAACTCCCCAGAGCCTGACAAGGTGTTCCCTCAGACCCTGTGGAAGGCAAGTGCAGCAGATGCCTGGGGTTCAATCAGAGTTACTTAAATCATCTATAGGGACAGATGAGATATTGGAGGATAGGAGGTTAGCTAATGTCGTTCTGCTGTTTAAGAAAAGCTCCAAAGATAAACCAGGAGATTATATGCCAGTGAACCTGACATCAGTAGTGGGAAAGTAGCTGGAAAGTATTGTAAGGGAGCGCATATATGAGTATTTGGATAGACATGGACTGATTCGGAATAGTCAGCATAGCTTTGGGTGTGGTAGGTCATGTCTAGCTAATCTTAGACTTTTTCAAGGAAAGCAAGTAAAGTTTACCAGAAAAGTTGAAGACAAGGCAGTGGATGTTATCTACATGGACTTTAGCAAGGCATTTGACAAGGTCCCACATGGGCTGAAAAATGGCAGATGGAATTTAAAGCAGACAAGTGCGAGGTATTACACTTCAGTCGGGCCAGCCAGGGTGGTCTTACACAGCGAATGGTGGGGCACTGAGGGGTATAGATAGGGTCAATGCAAGCAGGCCTTTTTCCACTGGGTGCGACTACCACTAGAGGTCATGGGTTAAGGGTGAAAAGTGAAAAGATTAAGGGGAACATGAGGGGGAACTTCTCCACACAGAGGGTCATGAGAGTGTGGAACGAGATGCCAGCACAAGAGGTGCATGTGAGCTCGATTTCAGTGTTTAAGAGAAGTTTGAATGGGTATATGGATGGTAGGGGTATGGAGGTCTATGGGTGTGGAGCTTTGGGTGCAGGTTGATGGGAATAAACATAGAAACATAGAAAACCTACAGCACAATACAGGCCCTTTGGCCCACAAAGCTGTGCCAAACATGTCCCTACCTTAGAAATTACCTAGGCTTACCCATAGCCCTCTATTTTTCTAAGCTCCATATACCTATCCAAAAGTTTCTTAAAATACCCTATCGTATCCGCCTCCACCACTGTTGCCGGCAGCCCATTCCACGCACTCACCACTCACTGAGTAAAAAACTTACCCCTGACATCTCCTCCGTACCTACTCCCCAGCACCTTAAATCTGTGTCCTCTTGTGGCAATCATTTTAGCCCTGGGAAAAAGCCTATGACTATCCACATGATCAATGCCTCTCGTCATCTTATACACCTCCATCAGGTCACCTCTCATCCTCCTCCGCTCCAAGGAGAAAAGGACGAATTCACTCAACCTGCTTTCATAAGGCACGCTCCCCAATCCAGGCAACATCCTTGTAAGTCTCCTCTGCACCCTTTCTATGGCTTCCACATCCTTCCTGTAGTGAGGTGACCAGAACTGAGCACAGTACTCCAAGTGGGGTCTGACCAGGGTCCTATATAGCTGCAACATTACCTCTCGGCTCCTAAATTCAATTCCACGATTAATGAAGGCCAATACACCATATGCCTTCTTAACCACAAAGTCAACCTGCACAGCTGCTTTGAGTATCCTATGGACTCAGACCTCAAGATCCCTCTGATTCTGCACACACTGCCAAGAGTCTTACCATTATTACTATATTCTGCCACCTCACACTTATGTGGGTTGAACTCCATCTGCAACTTCTCAGCCCAGTTTTGCATCCTATCAATGTCCCGCCGTAACCTCTGACAGCCCTCCACACTATCCACAACACCTCCAACCTTTGTGTCATCAGCAAACTTACTAACCCATCCCTCCACTTCCTCATCACGAAGAGTAAGGCTCTCAGAACAGATCCCTGAGGTACACCACTGGTCACCGAACTCCATGCAGAATATGACCCGTCTACAACCACTCTTTGCCTTCTGTGGGCAAGCCAGTTCTGGATCCACAAAGTAATGTCCCCTTGGATCCCATGCCTCCTTACTTTCTCAATAAGCCTTGTATGGGATACCTTATCAAATGACTAGACAATTTAAATAGTTCAGCAGCAACTAGATGGGCTGAAAGCCTCTTTCTGTGCTGTAGTTTTCTCTGACTCTCTGACTCTATTATACCTTTCATAGCTTAAAGTTGTCTCAAAGCATTTCTGAGTCAATTACATGTTTCCAAAGCCTAGTTTGTTGTGATGTAAAAATCAACTTACCTGGCTTGAACACAACAAGTTTCTCTGACTGACCCACAATGTGATAATGGCCCAGGAGCTCTTTAAACATTCACAAAGACCAGTCCCTTACCTCATCCAAGATGCTGAAGTTCCTGATTTTAATTTTGGTAAGCAGCCTTGGAAATGAAATTAGGTCAATGTTTCACAGAGAAGGCTCCACTATCCCAACAAATGGGTTAAAAGAGATAAGTTAGTCATTTTGTGTTAACATCCATTTTCACCTTTTAGTTCCTAGTTTTACCATTTCTCTTGACTTGAATTCAAAACATTCAACATACTTCCCTATTCTATTTATTCTTTACTTAATCTCATGACTGAGGTATCGCACTCTCTTTCTTATCTTGATAATTTTAAATTCTGAGCTAACCATTGCTACTGAACTACTGTTGTGTTACTCCATATCTGTTTTCCATTCATCCATTTGTAATGTCACTCTGACATTCTCCTCCAGCAAGGGAGACTCCTTGCCCTCACTTTGCAAGGCTGATGTCCTGGAACGGGAGAAGGGATGAGAACAGATGTGCACTGAAATCATGCTACAGTTGTACAAAGCGATTGTCAGACCATATCTGGAGGAACTTTCTTAGTGCTTGGCATGCATTGTAGATTTGCGAGGCATGAAATTTACCGAGGATGTAATATTATGAGGTTGAAATTTACAAGTAGGAATTTGATCAACATTTCGCAATATTAGCTGGAAGCATTTGTTAAATAAGTAAAAACTGGTTCTGCTGGTTAGAGAAGTAGAAGTAGGGAAGTTAGCCTGAATTATCCGGCATAGAAAAAGGCCCTTCAGCCCACTATGTCTGCACCATGCAACAACCTTCATCTACTCTGATACTGTTTTCCTTCTTTTATCCCCATTAACGCCCCCATGCAATTCACAGCAGCCAGTTAACCTGCCAACCCACACATCTTCAGGATGTTGGAAACCAGAGCACCCGGAAAATATCCATACGATTATGGGGAAGCACGCAAACTCCATTCAGACAATGCCAGAGGTCACGATTGATTATTAACCAATGCACCACTGCACCAGCTGTTCAGTAACAACTGGCCAATGTTTCCCTTTAACTACTGGGCAGCATAGAGACCCATCTGGTAGAACCACTGCCTCACAGTGCCGCGAACCTGAATTCAGGTGTTGTCTGTGTGGAGTTTGCATGCTCTGTGACCATATCCTTTCCCCATGATGCTTTGGTTTGCTCCCACGTCTCAAAGACATGCTGGCTGGTAGGTTAATTAGTCACTGCAGACTGCCCCTGATGTGTGGATGAGTGGTTGAAAATGGGAAAACAATAATGAGAATATGGGGAGATTAAATAGGAGATTCATGTAGGATTAGTGGTTGATGTTTGATGCAGATTGAAGGGTGAAGTTTCTATGTTCTATTTCTCTGTGAGCATACTTCCTTCTTCTCAATGTTACACTGTGTGGTTAAGTGTTACAGACTGCTCTTTACAATGGCTTAATAAAAGAAATATATTTAACCCATTATTACAGTTTAAAACTGATCATTTTCTGCATGGAGATTTGTAATTACTTTGTTGTCCCTCATTGCCACTTGGGAGTAAAGGAAACCATCTCCTTGATGCATGATTCAGTTTGAGATCTCAGCAATGAACCAGCGATGTTCTGACATTATCTCTTACTAGCTCTTCCTTCAGTTAGTCCTGACGAAGGGTTGCGGCCCGAAATGTCGACTGTACCTCTTCCTAGGGATGCTGCCTGGCCTGCTGCATTCACCAGCAAATTTGATGTGTGTTGCTTTAATTTCCAGCATCTGCAGAATTCCTTGTGTTTACTCTGAACTTAGCTTGTTCTATATACCCCCATCCTAGGTGTTGAAAACTTACTCTTAGGACAGCTTGAAACCTTCCTCTCTCAACTTAAACCTTTGTCCTCTCCTCTTGGATGACTCTATTTTAACAAAATTTTGTATAGATGACTCATTCTGAAGCTCTGTCTACAGATTGATCCACCTCAAACTAGAAACCGCTGTATTGTAATAATGTGGAAATCAGGGACGTTTGCGCTCTCCCTGTGACTGATGTACAAACCTGGCAGGCCCTCAGTAACGTGCTCAGTAGAGAGTACAGACCATCCTTTGTAGAATCATTTTTCATCACACTCCTGGGCACAGCTTAGTTGTTAGTTTCTTGGGAGAGGCTCAGCAATTGAACAGGGCACTGGAAACCAGCTTGAGGAGGGTCTACTTAATGTACAACATAACCCTCATGATCAGAGGAAGGAGATAGAGAACCTAGTGGCATACTGTAAAGAGAACAATCTCTCCCCCAATGTCAGCAAGAGGAAAGAGCTGATCACTGACTTCATGAGTAAGCTTCTGCGCAACCTTTGTCTGTATCAATAGTGCTGAGATGGAGATGGTTGACAGCTTTGAGTTCCTTTTGAAATATTACCCACAACGACCACAATCATGTTCAAGAAAGCACACCAACATTTCTACCTCCTAAGGAAGCTAAATAAATTTAACAATTCTCCATTGGCCCTCACCAATTTTTTTCAGTTAAAAAGTATCCTGTTTGGACATATCACAACTTGATACGGCACCTGCCCTAAACACCCAAGAAATTGCATAGAGCTTTAAACACAGCTCAAAATACAAACCACCCTTTCCTCCAGTGACGTTGTCTATACTTCCTGCTCAGGAAACTATCGAAAATAATCAACACTCCCTCCCCAATCATTCTTTCTTCCTCCTCCTTCCACCTGAGAAGATAAAAAAAAAGCTTGAAAGTATAAGTGCCATCTTGCTCCAGGTCAGCTTCTATCCTGCTTTAAGCAGAGAAGTGGTTTGAGTAGACCTCACATGCACTAACAGATGAACCCTTGACATCCCAGGCTACCTCGTTATGGTTCCTGCTCATGATTTTTCTACCCTCACTACACTTCCTCTGTGCATGTATTCCTGACCCTCATCCCCCGAGTGCTAACTTTTCAATTACATTTGGATAATTTCTGAGATGCCAAGGGTTAGAATGGTATCCTGTGAACATATGCTTAACTACTGACTGACATCCCGACTTACCCTGTTACCTCACACCCAGCCTTTCCCTCCCACACTCTATCAATAGTCACATCAGCCTGGTTGAATGCATCAACCATGCATTGCTTGTCCACACAAGCTGTCCCTCAGAAATGCCTGCACTTTCCAAGCACTTAAGAATGACTAGACCAGAATTTAGTCGGCTGTTTCCTTGTGTTTGTTGCGTTTGTCAGTTCCCTTTTCTGCTCTCCAAGAATAACCATGTTTATTATGTTCTCCGTGAGCTTTAGAGTGCTGATGCTGTAAAGAGTCCTGCTGAATCCCTCTTTCACCTTTCGTTGTTCAGGCCCCAGGGGAACACATCTGTGGGAGTTTATTCGTGACATCCTCCTGGACTCGGAGAAGAATCCAGGACTGATCAAGTGGGAAGACCGATCTGAGGGCATTTTCCGTTTCCTCAAGTCCGAGGCTGTGGCTCAGCTCTGGGGGAAGAAGAAAAACAACAGCAGCATGACGTATGAGAAGCTGAGCCGTGCCATGAGGTAGGAGCTCCTGGGACACTATTTACCCCCATTCATGAGGTAGGAGCTCCTGGGACAGTCTGTTTACACCATTCATGAGGTAGGAGCTCCTGGGACAGTCTGTTCACCCCATTCATGAGGTAGGAGTTCCTGAGACACTGTTCACCCCATTCATCAGGTAGGAACTCTGGGACAGACTGTTTACCCCAATTCATGAGGTATGAGTTCCTGGGACAGTCTGTTTACCCCCATTTATGAGGTAGGAGCTCCTGGGACACTATTTACCCCCATTCATGAGGTAGGAGTTCCTGGGACAGTCTGTTCACACCCATTCATGTGGTAGGAGCTCCTGGGACAGTCTGTTCACCCCATTCATGCGGTAGGAGCTCCTGGGACACTGTTTACCCCCATTCATGAGGTAGGAGTTCCTGGGACAGTCTGTTCACCCCCATTCATGAGGTAGGAGCTCCTGGGACAGTCTGTTCACCCCATTCATGAGGTAGGAGCTCCTGGGACACTATTTACCCTCATTCATGAGGTAGGAGCTCCTGGGACAGTCTGTTTACCCCATTCATGAGGTACGAGCTCCTGGGACAGTCTGTTTACCCCCATTCATGAGGTAGGAGTTCCTGGGACACTATTTACCCCCATTCATGAGGTAGGAGTTCCTGGGACAGTCTGTTTACCCCATTCATGAGGTAGGAGCTCCTGGGACAGTCTGTTTAACCCCATTAATTAGGTAGGAGCTCTTGGGACAGTCTGTTTACCCCATTCATGAGGTAGGAGTTCCTGGGACAGTCTGTTTACCCCCATTCATGAGGTAGGAGTTCCTGGGACAGTCTGTTCACCCCCATTCATGAGGTAGGAGCTCCTGGGACAGTCTGTTCACCCCATTCATGAGGTAGGAGCTCCTGGGACAGTCTGTTCACCCCCATTCATGAGGTAGGAGTTCCTGGGACACTGTTTACCCCCATTCATGAGGTAGGAGCTCCTGGGACACTATTTACCCCCATTCATGAGGTAGGAGCTCCTGGGACAGTCTGTTAACCCCATTCATGAGGTAGGAGCTCCTGGGACAGTCTGTTCACCCCCATTCATGAGGTAGGAGCTCCTGGGACACTGTTTACCCCCATTCATGTGGTAGGAGTTCCTGGGACAGTCTGTTTACCCCCATTCATGAGGTAGGAGCTCCTGGGACAGTCTGTTCACCCCATTCATGAGGTAGGAGCTCCTGGGACAGTCTGTTCACCCCCATTCATGCGGTAGGAGTTCCTGGGACAGTCTGTTTACCCCCATTCATGAGGTAGGAGCTCCTGGGACACTGTTTACCCCCATTCATGAGGTAGGAGCTCCTGGGACAGTCTGTTCACCCCATTCATGAGGTAGGAGCTCCTGGGACAGTCTGTTCACCCCCATTCATGCGGTAGGAGTTCCTGGGACAGTCTGTTTACCCCCATTCATGAGGTAGGAGCTCCTGGGACAGTCTGTTTACCCCCATTCATGAGGTAGGAGCTCCTGGGACAGTCTGTTAACCCCATTCATGAGGTAGGAGCTCCTGGGACAGTCTGTTCACCCCCATTCATGAGGTAGGATCTCCTGGGACAGACTGTATACCCCCATTCATGAGGTAGGAGCTCCTGGGAGAGTCTGTTCACCCCCATTCATGAGGTAGGAGCTCCTGGGACAGTCTGTTCACCCCCATTCATGAGGTAGGAGTTCCTGGGACAGTCTGTTTACCCCCATTCATGAGGTAGGAGCTCCTGGGACACTATTTACCCCCATTCATGAGGTAGGAGCTCCTGGGACAGTCTGTTCACCCCATTCATGAGGTAGGAGCTCCTGGGACAGTCTGTTCACCCCCATTCATGAGGTAGGAGCTCCTGGGACAGTCTGTTCACCCCCATTCATGAGGTAGGAGTTCCTGGGACAGTCTGTTTACCCCCATTCATGAGGTAGGAGTTCCTGAGACACTACTTACCCCCATTCATGAGGTAGGAGCTCCTGGGACAGTCTGTTCACCCCCATTCATGCGGTAGGAGTTCCTGGGACAGTCTGTTTACCCCCATTCATGAGGTAGGAGCTCCTGGGACAGTCTATTCACCCCATTCATGAGGTAGGAGCTCCTGGGACAGTCTGTTCACCCCATTCATGAGGTAGGAGCTCCTGGGACAGTCTGTTCACCCCCATTCATGAGGTAGGAGTTCCTGGGACAGTCTGTTTACCCCCATTCATGAGGTAGGAGCTCCTGGGACAGTCTATTTACCCCATTCATGAGGTAGGAGCTCCTGGGACAGTCTGTTCACCCCCATTCATGCGGTAGGAGTTCCTGGGACAGTCTGTTTACCCCCATTCATGAGGTAGGAGCTCCTGGGACACTATTTACCCCATTCATGAGGTAGGAGCTCCTGGGACAGTCTGTTTACCCCATTCATGAGGTAGGAGCTCCTGGGACACTGTTTACCCCCATTCATGAGGTAGGAGTTCCTGGGACACTATTTACCCCCATTCATGAGGTAGGAGCTCCTGGGACAGTCTGTTTACCCCATTCATGAGGTAGGAGCTCCTGGGACACTATTTACCCACATTCATGAGGTAGGAGATCCTGGGAGAGTCTGTTTACCCCCATTCATGAGGTAGGAGTTCCTGGGACACTGTTTACCCCCATTCATGAGGTATGAGCTCCTGGGACAGTCTGTTCACCCCATTCATGAGGTAGGAGCTCCTGGGACAGTCTGTTCACCCCCATTCATGAGGTAGGAGATCCTGGGAGAGTCTGTTTAACCCCATTCATGAGGTAGGAGCACCTGGGACACTGTTTACCCCCATTCATGAGGTAGGAGCTCCTGGGACACTATTTACCCCATTCATGAGGTAGGAGCTCCTCGGACAGCCTGTTTACCCCATTCATGAGGTAGGAGCTCCTGGGACACTATTTACCCCCATTAATGAGGTAGGAGCTCCTGGGACACTATTTACCCCCATTCATGAGGTAGGAGCTCCTCGGACAGTCTGTTCACCCCATTCATGAGGTAGGAGCTCCTGGGACACTGTTCACCCCAATTCATGAGGGTGGAGTTCCTGGGACTGTCTGTTTACCCCCATTCATAAGGTAGGAGTTCCTGGGACACTATTTACCCGAGGTAGGAGCTCCTGGGACAGTCTGTTCACCCCCATTCATGAAGTAGGAGTTCCTGGGACACTGTTTATCCCCATTCAGGAGGTAGGAGCTCCTGGGAGAGTCTGTTCACCCCCATTCACGCGGTAGGAGTTCCTGGGAGAGTCTGTTCACCCCATTCATGAGGTAGGAGCTCCTGGGACAGTCTGTTCACCCCCATTCATGAGGTAGGAGCTCCTGGGACAGTCTGATCACCCTATTCATGAGGTAGGAGCTCCTCGGACACTATTTACCCCCATTCATGAGGTAGGAGCTCCTGGGACAGTCTGTTTACCCCCATTCATGAGGTAGGAGCTCCTGGGACAGTCTGTTCACCCCATTCATGAGGTAGGAGTTCCTGGGACAGTCTGTTCACGCCCATTCATGTGGTAGGAGCTCCTGGGACAGTCTGTTCACCCCATTCATGTGGTAGGAGCTCCTGTGACAGTCTGTTCACCCCCATTCATGTGGTAGGAGTTCCTGGGACACTGTTTACCCCCATTCATGAGGTAGGTGTTTCTGAGACAGACTGCTTACCCCATTCATGAGGTAGGAGTTCCTGGGACAGTCTGTTTACCCCCATTCATGAGGTAGGAGTTCCTGGGACACTGTTTACCCCCATTCATGAGGTAGGAGCTCCTGGGACAGTCTGTTCACCCCCATTCATGAGGTAGGAGCTCCTGGGACAGTCTGTTCACCCCCATTCCTGCGGTAGGAGTTCCTGGGACAGTCTGTTTACCCCCATTCATGAGGTAGGAGCTCCTGGGACACTATTTACCCCCATTCATGAGGTAGGAGCTCCTGGGACAGTCTGTTCACCCCATTCATGAGGTAGGAGCTCCTGGGACAGTCTGTTCACCCCCATTCATGCGGTAGGAGTTCCTGGGACAGTCTGTTTACCCCCATTCATGAGGTAGGAGCTCCTGGGACACTATTTACCCCATTCATGAGGTAGGAGCTCCTGGGACAGTCTGTTTACCCCATTCATGAGGTAGGAGCTCCTGGGACACTATTTACCCCCATTCATGAGGTAGGAGCTCCTGGGACACTGTTTACCCCCATTCATGAGGTAGGAGCTCCTGGGACAGTCTGTTTACCCCATTCATGAGGTAGGAGCTCCTGGGACACTATTTTCCCCCATTCATGAGGTAGGAGTTCCTGGGACAGTCTGTTTACCCCCATTCATGAGGTAGGAGCACCTGGGACACTGTTTACCCCCATTCATGAGGTAGAAGCTCCTGGGACAGTCTGTTCACCCCATTCATGCGGTAGGAGCTCCTGGGACACTGTTTACCCCCATTCATGAGGTATGAGCTCCTGGGACAGTCTGTTCACCCCATTCATGAGGTAGGAGCTCCTGGGACAGTCTGTTCACCCCCATTCATGAGGTAGGAGATCCTGGGAGAGTCTGTTTACCCCCATTCATTAGGTAGGAGCTCCTGGGACACTATTTACCCCATTCATGAGGTAGGAGCTCCTGGGACACTATTTACCCCCATTCATGAGGTAGGAGCTCCTGGGACAGTCTGTTCACCCCATTCATGAGGTAGGAGCTCCTGGGACAGTCTGTTCACCCCCATTCATGCGGTAGGAGTTCCTGGGACAGTCTGTTTACCCCCATTCATGAGGTAGGAGCTCCTGGGACACTATTTACCCCCATTCATGAGGTAGGAGCTCCTTGGACAGTCTGTTCACCCCATTCATGAGGTAGGAGCTCCTGGGATACTGTTCACCCCCATTCATGAGGTAGGAGCTCCTGGGACACTGTTCACCCCAATTCATGAGGGTGGAGTACCTGGGACAGTCCGTTTACCCCCATTCATGAGGTAGGAGTTCCTGGGACACTACTTACCCCCATTCATGAGGTAGGAGCTCCTGGGACGGTCTGTTCACCCCATTCATGAGGTAGGAGCTCCTGGGACAGTCTGTTCACCCCCATTCATGCGGTAGGAGTTCCTGGGACAGTCTGTTTACCCCCATTCATGAGGTAGGAGCTCCTGGGACACTATTTACCCCATTCATGAGGTAGGAGCTCCTGGGACAGTCTGTTCACACTATTCATGAGGTAGGAGCTCCTAGGACAGTCTGTTCAACCCCATTCATGCGTTAGGAGCTCCTGGGACAGTCTGTTTACCCCCATTCATGAGGTAGGAGTTCCTGGGACAGTCTGTTTACCCCCATTCATGAGGTAGGAGCTCCTGGGACAGTCTGTTTACCCCATTCATGAGGTAGGAGCTCCTGGGACACTATTTACCCACATTCATGAGGTAGGAGATCCTGGGAGAGTCTGTTTACCCCCATTCATGAGGTAGGCGTTCCTGGGACACTGTTTACCCCCATTCATGAGGTATGAGCTCCTGGGACAGTCTGTTCACCCCATTCATGAGGTAGGAGCTCCTGGGACAGTCTGTTCACCCCATTCATGAGGTAGGAGCTCCTGGGACAGTCTGTTACCCCCATTCATGAGGTAGGAGCTCCTGGGACACTGTTTACCCCCATTCATGAGGTAGGAGTTCCTGGGACACTATTTACCCCATTCATGAGGTAGGAGCTCCTCGGACAGCCTGTTTACCCCATTCATGAGGTAGGAGCTCCTGGGACACTATTTACCCCCATTCATGAGGTAGGAGCTCCTGGGACAGTCTGTTCACCCCATTCATGAGGTAGGAGCTCCTGGGACAGTCTGTTCACCCCCATTCATGAGGTAGGAGTTCCTGGGACAGTCTGTTTACCCCCATTCATGAGGTAGGAGTTCCTGGGACACTATTTACCCCATTCATGAGGTAGGAGCTCCTGGGACAGTCTGTTCACCCCCATTCATGCGGTAGGAGTTCCTGGGACAGTCTGTTTACCCCCATTCATGAGGTAGGAGCTCCTGGGACAGTCTGTTTACCCCCATTCATGAGGTAGGAGCTCCTGGGACAGTCTGTTCACCCCCATTCATGAGGTAGGAGCTCCTGGGACAGTCTGATCACCCCCATTCATGAGGTAGGAGCTCCTGGGACACTATTTACCCCCATTCATGAGGTAGGAGCTCCTGGGACAGTCTGTTTACCCCCATTCATGAGGTAGGAGCTCCTGGGACAGTCTGTTCACCCCATTCATGAGGTAGGAGTTCCTGGGACAGTCTGTTCACCCCCATTCATGAGGTAGGAGCTCCTGGGACAGTCTGTTCACCCCATTCATGAGGTAGGAGCTCCTGGGACAGTCTGTTCACCCCCATTCATGAGGTAGGAGTTCCTGGGACACTATTTACCCCATTCATGAGGTAGGAGTTCCTGGGACACTGTTTACCCCCATTCATGAGGTAGGAGTTCCTGGGACAGTCTGTTTACCCCCATTCATGAGGTAGGAGTTCCTGGGACAGTCTGTTTACCCCATTCATGCGGTAGGAGTTCCTGGCACAGTCTGTTCACCCCATTCATGCGGTAGGAGCTCCTGGGACACTGTTTACCCCCATTCATGAGGTATGAGCTCCTGGGACAGTCTGTTCACCCCCATTCATGAGGTAGGAGCTCCTGGGACAGTCTGTTCACCCCCATTCATGCGGTAGGAGTTCCTGGGACAGTCTGTTTACTCCCATTCATGAGGTAGGAGCTCCTGGGACAGTCTGTATACCCCCATTCATGAGGTAGGAGCTCCTGGGAGAGTCTGTTCACCCCCATTCATGAGGTAGGAGCTCCTGGGACAGTCTGTTCACCCCCATTCATGCGGTAGGAGTTCCTGGGACAGTCTGTTTACCCCCATTCATGAGGTAGGAGCTCCTGGGACACTATTTACCCCATTCATGAGGTAGGAGCTCCTGGGACAGTCTGTTTACCCCATTCATGAGGTAGGAGCTCCTGGGACACTATTTACCCCCATTCATGAGGTAGGAGCTCCTGGGACACTGTTTACCCCCATTCATGAGGTAGGAGTTCCTGGGACACTATTTACCCCATTCATGAGGTAGGAGCTCCTGGGACAGTCTGTTCACCCCCATTCATGAAGTAGGAGTTCCTGGGACACTATTTACCCCCATTCATGAGGTAGGAGCTCCTGGGACAGTCTGTTCACCCCATTCATGAGGTAGGAGCTCCTGGGACAGTCTGTTCACCCCCATTCATGAGGTAGGAGTTCCTGGGACAGTCTGTTTACCCCCATTCATGAGGTAGGAGTTCCTGGGACACTATTTACCCCCATTCATGAGGTTGGAGCTCCTGGGACACTATTTACCCCCATTCATGCGGTAGGAGTTCCTGGGAAACTGTTAACCCCCATTCAGGAGGTAGGAGCTACTGGGAGAGTCTGTTCAACCCCATTCATGCGGTAGGAGTTCCTGGGAGAGTCTGTTCACCCCATTCATGAGACAGGAGCTCCTGGGACAGTCTGTTCACCCCCATTCATGAGGTAGGAGCTCCTGGGACAGTCTGTTCACCCCCATTCATGAGGTAGGAGTTCCTGGGACAGTCTGATCACCCCATTCATGAGGTAGGATCTCCTGGGACACTATTTACCCCCATTCATGAGGTAGGAGCTCCTGGGACAGTCTGTTTACCCCCATTCATGAGGTAGGAGCTCCTGGGACAGTCTGTTCACCCCATTCATGAGGTAGGAGTTCCTGGGACAGTCTGTTCACCCCCATTCATGTGGTAGGAGCTCCTGGGACAGTCTGTTCACCCCATTCATGTGGTAGGAGTTCCTGGGACAGTCTGTTCACCCCCATTCATGAGGTAGGAGTTCCTGGGACAGACTGTTTACCCCATTCATGAGGTAGGAGTTCCTGGGACACTGTTTACCCCCATTAATGAGGTAGGAGTTTCTGCGACATTGTTTACCCCCATTAATGAGGTAGGAGTTCCTGGAACAGTCTGTTTACCCCATTCATGAGGTAGGAGTTCCTGGCACAGTCTGTTCACCCCATTCATGCGGTAGGAGCTCCTGGGACACTGTTTACCCCCATTCATGAGGTATGAGCTCCTGGGACAGTCTGTTCACCCCCATTCATGAGGTAGGAGCTCCTGGGACAGTCTGTTCACCCCCATTCATGAGGTAGGAGTTCCTGGGACAGTCTGTTTACCCCCATTCATGAGGTAGGAGCTCCTGGGACACTATTTACCCCATTCATGAGGTAGGAGCTCCTGGGACAGTCTGTTCACCCCATTCATGAGGTAGGAGCTCCTGGGACAGTCTGTTCACCCCCATTCATGCGGTAGGAGTTCCTGGGACAGTCTGTTTACCCCCATTCATGAGGTAGGAGCTCCTGGGACACTATTTACCCCATTCATGAGGTAGGAGCTCCTGGGACAGTCTGTTTACCCCATTCATGAGGTAGGAGCTCCTGGGACACTATTTACCCCCATTCATGAGGTAGGAGCTCCTGGGACACTATTTACCCCCATTCATGAGGTAGGAGTTCCTGGGACACTGTTTACCCCCATTCATGAGGTAGGAGCTCCTGGGACAGTCTGTTCACACCATTCATGAGGTAGGAGCTCCTGGGACACTATTTACCCACATTCATGAGGTAGGAGATCCTGGGAGAGTCTGTTTACCCCCATTCATGAGGTAGGAGCTCCTGGGACAGTCTGTTCACCCCCATTCATGCGGTAGGAGCTCCTGGGACAGTCTGTTTACCCCCATTCATGAGGTAGGAGCTCCTGGGACAGTCTATTCACCCCATTCATGAGGTAGGAGCTCCTGGGACAGTCTGTTCACCCCCATTCATGCGGTAGGAGTTCCTGGGACAGTCTGTTTACCCCCATTCATGAGGTAGGAGCTCCTGGGACACTGTTTACCCCATTCATGAGGTAGGAGCTCTTGGGACAGTCTGTTTACCCCCATTCATGAGGTAGGAGCTCCTGGGACAGACTGTATACCCCCATTCATGAGGTAGGAGCTCCTGGGAGAGTCTGTTCACCCCCGTTCATGAGGTAGGAGCTCCTGGGACAGTCTGTTCACCCCCATTCATGAGGTAGGAGCTCCTGGGACAGTCTATTTACCCCCATTCATGAGGTAGGAGCTCCTGGGACAGTCTGTTTACCCCCATTCATGAGGTAGGAGTTCCTGGGACACTATTTACCCCCATTCATGAGGTAGGAGCTCCTGGGACAGTCTGTTTACCCCATTCATGAGGTAGGAGCTCCTGGGACACTATTTACCCCCATTCATGAGGTAGGAGATCCTGGGAGAGTCTGTTTACCCCCATTCATGAGGTAGGAGTTCCTGGGACAGTCTGTTTACCCCCATTCATGAGGTAGGAGCTCCTGGGACAGTCTGTTTACCCCATTCATGAGGTAGGAGCTCCTGGGACAGTCTGTTCACCCCCATTCATGTGGTAGGAGTTCCTGGGACAGTCTGTTTACCCCCATTCATGAGGTAGGAGCTCCTGGGACAGTCTGTTTACCCCCATTCATGAGGTAGGAGCTCCTGGGACACTATTTACCCCCATTCATGAGGTAGGAGCTCCTGGGACAGTCTGTTTACCCCATTCATGAGGTAGGAGCTCCTGGGACAGTCTGTTTACCCCCATTCATGAGGTAGGAGCTCCTGGGACACTATTTACCCCCATTCATGAGGTAGGAGCTCCTGGGACAGTCTGTTCACCCCATTCATGAGGTAGGAGCTCCTGGGACAGTCTGTTCACCCCAATTCATGAGGGTGGAGTTCCTGGGACAGTCTGTTTACCCCCATTCATGAGGTAGGAGTTCCTGGGACACTATTTACCCCCATTCATGAGGTAGGAGCTCCTGGGACAGTCTGTTCACCCCCATTCATGAGGTAGGAGTTCCTGGGACAGTCTGTTTACCCCCATTCATGAGGTAGGAGCTCCTGGGACAGTCTGTTCACCCCATTCATGCGGTAGGAGTTCCTGGCACAGTCTGTTCACCCCATTCATGAGGTAGGAGCTCCTGGGACAGTCTGTTCACCCCCATTCATGAGGTAGGAGCTCCTGGGACAGTCTGTTCACCCCATTCATGAGGTAGGAGCTCCTGGGACACTGTTTACCCCCATTCATGAGGTAGGAGCTCCTGGGACAGTCTGTTTACCCCATTCATGAGGTAGGAGCTCCTGGGACACTATTTACCCCCATTCATGAGGTAGGAGTTCCTGGGACAGTCTGTTTACCCCCATTCATGAGGTAGGAGCTCCTGGGACAGTCTGTTCACCCCATTCATGCGGTAGGAGTTCCTGGCACAGTCTGTTCACCCCATTCATGAGGTAGGAGCTCCTGGGACAGTCTGTTCACCCCCATTCATGAGGTAGGAGCTCCTGGGACAGTCTGTTCACCCCCATTCATGAGGTAGGAGTTCCTGGGACAGTCTGTTTACCCCATTCATGAGGTAGGAGCTTCTGGGACACTGTTTACCCCCATTCATGAGATAGGAGTTCCTGGGACACTGTTTACCCCCATTCATGAGGTAGGAGTTCCTGGGACAATCTGTTTACCCCATTCATGAGGTAGGAGCTCCTGGGACAGTCTGTTCACCCCATTCATGAGGTAGGAGCTCCTGGGACACTATTTACCCCCATTCATGAGGTAGGAGCTCCTGGGACAGTCTGTTTACCCCCATTCATGAGGTAGGAGCTCCTGGGACAGTCTGTTCACCCCCATTCATGAGGTAGGAGCTCCTGGGACACTGTTTACCCCCATTCATGAGGTATGACCTCCTGGGACAGTCTGTTCACCCCATTCATGAGGTAGGAGCTCCTGGGACAGTCTGTTCACCCCCATTCATGAGGTAGGAGTTCCTGGGACAGTCTGTTTACCCCCATTCATGAGGTAGGAGTTCCTGGGACACTGTTTACCCCCATTCATGAGGTAGGAGCTCCTGGGACAGTCTGTTTACCCCATTCATGAGGTAGGAGCTCCTGGGACACTATTTACCCCCATTCATGAGGTAGGAGTTCCTGGGACAGTCTGTTCACCCCCATTCATGAGGTAGGAGCTCCTGGGACAGTCTGTTCACCCCCATTCATGAGGTAGGAGTTCCTGGGACAGTCTGTTTACCCCCATTCATGAGGTAGGAGCTCCTGGGACACTATTTACCCCATTCATGAGGTAGGAGCTCCTGGGACAGTCTGTTCACCCCCATTCATGAGGTAGGAGCTCCTGGGACAGTCTGTTCACCCCCATTCATGAGGTAGGAGTTCCTGGGACAGTCTGTTTACCCCCATTCATGAGGTAGGAGCTCCTGGGACACTATTTACCCCATTCATGAGGTAGGAGCTCCTGGGACAGTCTGTTCACCCCATTCATGAGGTAGGAGCTCCTGGGACAGTCTGTTCACCCCCATTCATGCGGTAGGAGTTCCTGGGACAGTCTGTTTACCCCCATTCATGAGGTAGGAGCTCCTGGGACACTATTTACCCCATTCATGAGGTAGGAGCTCCTGGGACAGTCTGTTTACCCCATTCATGAGGTAGGAGCTCCTGGGACACTATTTACCCCCATTCATGAGGTAGGAGCTCCTGGGACACTGTTTACCCCCATTCATGAGGTAGGAGTTCCTGGGACAGTATTTACCCCATTCATGAGGTAGGAGCTCCTGGGACAGTCTGTTCACACCATTCATGACGTAGGAGCTCCTGGGACACTATTTACCCACATTCATGAGGTAGGAGATCCTGGGAGAGTCTGTTTACCCCCATTCATGAGGTAGAAGCTCCTGGGACAGTCTGTTCACCCCATTCATGCGGTAGGAGCTCCTGGGACACTGTTTACCACCATTCATGAGGTATGAGCTCCTGGGACAGTCTGTTCACCCCATTCATGAGGTAGGAGCTCCTGGGACAGTCTGTTCACCCCCATTCATGAGGTAGGAGATCCTGGGAGAGTCTGTTTACTCCCATTCATGAGGTAGGAGCACCTGGGACACTGTTTACCACATTCATGAGGTAGGAGCTCCTCGGACAGCCTGTTTACCCCATTCATGAGGTAGGAGCTCTTGGGACACTATTTACCCCCATTCATGAGGTAGGAGCTCCTGGGACAGTCTGTTCACCCCATTCATGAGGTAGGAGCTCCTGGGACAGTCTGTTCAACCCCATTCATGAGGTAGGAGCTCCTGGGACACTATTTAGCCCCATTCATGAGGTAGGAGCTCCTGGGACAGTCTGTTTACCCCCATTCATGAGGTAGGAGTTCCTGGGACAGTCTATTTACCCCCATTCATGAGGTAGGAGCTCCTGGGACAGTCTGTTTACCCCATTCATGAGGTAGGAGCTCCTGGGACAGTCTGTTTACCCCCATTCATGAGGTAGGAGCTCCTGGGACAGTCTGTTTACCCCCATTCATGAGGTAGGAGTTCCTGGGACACTGTTTACCCCCATTCATGAGGTAGGAGCTCCTGGGACAGTCTGTTTACCCCATTCATGAGGTAGGAGCTCCTGGGACAGTCTGTTCACCCCCATTCATGAGGTAGGAGTTCCTGGGACAGTCTGTTTACCCCCATTCATGAGGTAGGAGCTCCTGGGACACTGTTTACCCCCATTCATGAGGTAGGAGCTCCTGGGACACTATTTACCCCATTCATGAGGTAGGAGCTCCTGGGACAGTCTGTTTACCCCATTCATGAGGTAGGAGCTCCTGGGACACTATTTACCCCCATTCATGAGGTAGGAGCTCCTGGGACACTATTTACCCCCATTCATGAGGTAGGAGCTCCTGGGACAGTCTGTTCACCCCATTCATGAGGTAGGAGCTCCTGGGACAGTCTGTTCACCCCCATTCATGAGGTAGGAGTTCCTGGGACAGTCTGTTTACCCCCATTCATGAGGTAGGAGTTCCTGGGACACTATTTACCCCCATTCATGAGGTAGGAGCTCCTGGGACAGTCTGTTCACCCCCATTCATGAGGTAGGAGTTCCTGGGACACTGTTTACCCCCATTCATGAGGTAGGAGCTCCTGGGACAGTCTGTTCACCCCCATTCATGAGGTAGGAGTTCCTGGGACAGTCTGTTCACCCCCATTCATGAGGTAGGAGCTCCTGGGACAGTCTGTTCACCCCCATTCATGAGGTAGGAGCTCCTGGGACAGTCTGTTCACCCCCATTCATGAGGTAGGAGCTCCTGGGACACTATTTACCCCCATTCATGAGGTAGGAGCTCCTGGGACAGTCTGATCACCCCATTCATGAGGTAGGAGCTCCTGGGACACTATTTACCCCCATTCATGAGGTAGGAGCTCCTGGGACAGTCTGTTTACCCCCATTCATGAGGTAGGAGCTCCTGGGACAGTCTGTTCACCCCCATTCATGAGGTAGGAGTTCCTGGGACAGTCTGTTTACTCCCATTCATGAGGTAGGAGCTCCTGGGACAGTCTGTTTACCCCCATTCATGTGGTAGGAGCTCCTGGGACAGTCTGTTCACCCCATTCATGTGGTAGGAGTTCCTGGCACAGTCTGTTCACCCCCATTCATGAGGTAGGAGTTCCTGGGACAGTCTGTTTACCCCCATTCATGAGGTAGGAGCTCCTGGGACACTATTTACCCCCATTCATGAGGTAGGAGCTCCTGGGACAGTCTGTTTACCCCCATTCATGTGGTAGGAGTTCCTGGGACAGTCTGTTTACCCCCATTCATGAGGTAGGAGTTCCTGGGACACTGTTTACCCCCATTAATGAGGTAGGAGTTTCTGCGACACTGTTTACCCCCATTAATGAGGTAGGAGTTCCTGGAACAGTCTGTTTACCCCATTCATGAGGTAGGAGCTCCTGGGACAGTCTGTTCACCCCATTCATGCGGTAGGAGCTCCTGGGACACTGTTTACCCCCATTCATGAGGTAGGAGTTCCTGGGACAGTCTGTTTACCCCATTCATGCGGTAGGAGTTCCTGGCACAGTCTGTTCACCCCATTCATGAGGTAGGTGTTCTTGGGACAGTCTGTTCACCCCCATTCATGAGGTAGGAGTTCCTGGGACAGTCTGATCACCCCATTCATGAGGTAGGAGCTCCTGGGACACTATTTACCCCCATTCATGAGGTAGGAGCTCCTGGGACAGTCTGTTTACCCCCATTCATGTGGTAGGAGTTCCTGGGACAGTCTGTTTAACCCCATTCATGAGGTAGGAGCTCCTGGGACACTGTTTACCCCCATTAATGAGGTAGGAGTTTCTGCGACACTGTTTACCCCCATTAATGAGGTAGGAGTTCCTGGAACAGTCTGTTTACCCCATTCATGCGGTAGGAGATTCTGGCACAGTCTGTTCACCCCATTCATGCGGTAGGAGCTCCTGGGACACTGTTTACCCCCATTCATGAGGTATGAGCTCCTGGGACAGTCTGTTCACCCCATTCATGAGGTAGGAGCTCCTGGGACAGTCTGTTCACCCCCATTCATGTGGTAGGAGTTCCTGGGACAGTCTGTTTACCCCCATTCATGAGGTAGGAGCTCCTGGGACACTATTTACCCCATTCATGAGGTAGGAGCTGCTGGGACACTGTTCACCACCATTCATCAGGTGGAGTTCCTGGGACCATCTGTTTACCCGAATTCATGAGGTAGGAGTTCCTGGGACAGTCTGTTTACCCCATTCATGAGGTAGGAGTTCCTGGGACACTGTTTACCCCCATTAATGAGGTAGGAGTTTCTGCGACACTGTTTACCCCCATTAATGAGGTAGGAGTTCCTGGGACACTGTTTACCCCCATTCATGAGGTAGGAGCTCCTGGGACAGTCTGTTTACCCCCATTCATGAGGTAGGAGTTCCTGGGACAGTCTGTTCACCCCATTCATGAGGTAGGAGCTCCTGGGACAGTCTGTTCACCCCCATTCATGAGGTAGGAGTTCCTGGGACACTATTTACCCCCATTCATGAGGTAGGAGCTCCTGGGACAGTCTGTTCACCTCATTCATGAGGTAGGAGTTCCTGGGACAGTCTGTTCACCCCCATTCATGAGGTAGGAGCTCTTGGGACAGTCTGTTCACCTCATTCATGAGGTAGGAGTTCCTGGGATAGTCTGTTCACCCCCATTCATGAGGTAGGAGCTCTTGGGACAGTCTGTTTAACCCCATTCATGAGGTAGGAGTTTCCTGGGACACTATTTACCCCCATTCATGAGGTAGGAGCTCCTGGGACACTATTTTCCCCCATTCATGAGGTAGGAGTTCCTGGGACACTATTTACCCCCATTCATGCGGTAGGAGTTCCTGGGACACTATTTTCCGCCATTCATGCGGTACGAGATCCTGGGACACTCTTTACCCCCATTCATGAGATAAGAGTTCCTGGGACAGTCTGTTCACCCCCATTCATGAGGTAGGAGCTCTTGGGACAGTCTGTTTACCCCCATTCATGAGGTAGGAGTTCCTGGGAGAGTCTGTTTACCCCCATTCATGAGGTAGGAGTTCCTGGGACAGTCTGTTTACCCCCATTCATGAGGTAGGAGTTCCTGGGACACTATTTACCCCCATTCATGAGGTAGGAGTTCCTGGGACACTATTTACCCCCATTCATGAGGTAGGAGTTCCTGGGACAGTCTGTTTACCCCATTCATGAGGTAGGAGTTCCTGGAACAGGCTGTTCACCCCATTCATGAGGTAGGAGTTCCTGGGACACTGTTTACCCCCATTCATGAGGTGGGAGCTCCTGGGACAGTCTGTTCATCCCCATTAAATTCCGAGATGGAGCCAATCTCCTCCACTAGTCTTCCATTGAGGGCTGTAACCCTGCCCAACTCAAGGCTCAGCTGACTCTCTCATCCAGCAGTGTACAAACGATCTGCCACGTACTGCTCAAAAGACGAAGTTCATGACTACTGCCGCTCCATCATCAACTTAGCAAGATCTTGTACAGGCAAACAATGAATGAAACCATTGGTCACCAGATACTGATTAAGGTTGAGATTCATGAGGTCCAACGTTTTCCTCACGCAGCAGTATCAGTTCAGTTTTTGAGTTTTGTAGGAGATTACAACCGAATTACAGCAACCTGTCGTAACACTATCCCATGTTGATTCAATATATGGTGACCATTACAACAAACAAATTGTATCTCTCCAAAGTTCAAGGTAAATTTATTATCAAAGTTCATATATATCACCATATAACAACCATGAGATCCATTTTCTTGTGGACATAATAATAACCAAAACAGTGGAAGTCCTTTCCAACTTAGTCATTCAACCACTGTGCAAATACAAGAAGAAAGAAATAATAATATCAAATAAATAACAAAAATATTGAGAACCTGAGATGAAGAGTCCTTGAACGTGAGTCCATAGTTTGTGGGAACACCTCGGCACTCTTCTCCTAAAATGAAACTCCAAACGATTCTCTTGATTGTTTGCTAACTGATTATGCACCCAATTTTAGCTGATATTTATAAGAAGATTACTTTTCTGTTCTTTATAAGATTAAGATAATTCATTAATGGATCTGTCTTTCAGGATCCAAAATAATCCAAAAATTCCAGAGCACTGGCTAATACTATTGCCACTGGACAAAAGTGAAGTGTGTGTGGCATGGAGCAGTAACTAGAAAACCATTTTTGAGAAAAGGATCATTCGTGGCACCACTGAGGTTGTTGCTCATCAGTTTATGTCCTTGGAAAGGTCCTGGGTGGCATTAAGGTTGAGGATTCATATTGGAATTGGTTTATTACTGTCACAGGTACCAAGGTGCAGTGAGAAGCTTGTTTTCTATATCGTTTATACAGATCAAATTATTGGGCTAGGTAAAGGTAAAACACTAACCATTTAGAATAAAGTGTAACAGCTAACAAGAGAGTGCAGTGCAGATAAACAATGAAGAAGATCGTAACAAGGTAGATTGCGAGGCCAAGAGTCCATCCTATCGCACTGAACTCCAGAGCTCAGAGCCAGACGTCCATGCAAGAGTCTGACAACAGTAGGATGGATTCTGTGCTTCAGCTTGGTTGTAACTCCTGCCCAACAGGAGAGGGAGTGGAGAAGAACATCTGTGCTGAGTGAGTCCTTGGTTATGTTGTCTGCTTTCCTGAGGCAGCGAGAAGACAACAAGACCGTAACACCATAAGACCTAGGAGCAGAATTGAGACATTTTGTACATTAAGTCTACTCTGCCCTTCTATCATAACTGATTTATTATCACTCTCAATCCCATCCTCCTGTTTTCTCTTTATAACCTTTGACGCCGTGACCAGTCAAGAACCTATTAATCTCCTTTTTAAATATACTCCATGTTTAGGCCTTCACAGTGATGTGTGGCAATGAATTCACAGATTCACTCACCTCTGGGTATAGAAATTCCTCCTCATCAGTCTAAACCTGTGCCTTCTTGTCCCACATGGGTCTTTTTACACTTGCAGTTTTTTAACTTTACCCACAAAGAGACTTGACAACTTCCAATCCTATATTATCTCTTTCTAAGGATTTGACTCCTTTTTTTTACCAGCAGAGCCACCCCACCCCCTCTGCCTTCCTGCCTGTCCTTTTGATACAATGTGTATCCTTAGATGTTAAGTTTCTGTCAGCCACAGTCAGTGATGACCACAATGTCATACCTGCTAATCTCTAATTGTGCTGCAAGATCATCTACCGTACTTTATTCTGTATATGTGTGAATTCAAAAATAACACCTTCAGTTCTGTATTCACTACCCTTTTCAATTCCCTCCCCCCATATTACACTTCAATACATCCCACTGACTGTAATTTTGCCTGATGATCTGCTTGTCCTTCCTCACAGTCTCACTACACACTGCATCTACTTGTATACCAGTTGCCCTATCCCCAGCCCTGCCATTCTGGTTCCCAACCCCGCCAGCCCAACAGCTCTAGAAAACCTGCCCAAAAGGACATTGGTCCTCTTTGGGTTCAGCTGTGATTAGTTCTTTTTGTGCAGCTCATTCCTTCCTCAGAAGAGATCTGAAACCCTGCCCCCTGCACCAATTCCCTAGCTGCACATTCATCTGCCAAATCATCCTATTCTTACCCTCACTGGCACGTAGCACAGGCAGCAATCCAGAGATTACTATCCTGGATTTCAGTTTTCTACCTAACTCATTACATTCTGTCTTTCAGGACCTCCTCCCTTTTCCTACCTATGTCTTGGTGCCAATATGTACTACATTTTCTGGAGAAGTATGGAGTCTATAGAGGGGAGGCTGGTTCCTGGGCTGTGCCCACAGCTCTGTGCAGTTACTTGTGGTCATGAGCAGATCAGTTGCCATAGCAAGCCGAGATATATCCAGACAGAATGCTTTCTGTGATGCATCGACAGAAATTGAAAGGGATGTTTCTGAATTTCGGTAGCTTCCTGGGAAGTAGAGGCATTGGTGAGACTTCTTAGACATGGCAGCAGCATGGTTAGACCAGGAACTTGAAGCTCTTGGTCCTCTCATTAATCAGCCTTTGGACATTGAGGGATGAAGAACAAGACCTCGCCCCTGGCAATAAACTCATTGTCCATCAGGTAACTGTGATCCATTTCCTTTCTATTGCTTCTGAGACCCGCACTACCTCCAGCAGGCATCTCAAGTATCTGGAAGAAGACCACTCACACTGCCTCAGAAAAATCCTCCAAAGAACAAGCAAATCAGTGTGAGCGTGCTCTCCTTTGCCACATCCACAGCACGGGGGCCCTTGCTACACTCTATCAGCTCTGTTGGGCAGAATACGCCATTCACATGCCCAGCACCAAACTCTGTTCTGGGCACTGTCATGGGAAGAGACCATCAGGTGGACAGAAGAAAAGGTTCCAGGAACTGTTCAAAGCCTCCTTGAAGAAATGCAACATCCCTCCTGATTCCTGGGCATCTCTAGCCCAGGACCAGTCAAATGTGGAGAAAAAGCAATTGGAAATGTATTGAGAACATTGAGTTGATGCATCAGGAATTCAAAGGCCCTTCTCCTAAGCAGTGGAAGGAATGCACCACCTCACCCTGCCCACCATCTCATCCACTTCCTCAACTCTAAAGCAGAATATGCAAGAACCATATCGGTGTCATCTGCCAACTTGGTACCCACAGTGGAAACAAATCAGACCCTATCCCAAAGGAGCTATTGGATCTTCTCGAGCCTCAGTAATGTATGTGGCAAAGACACTTTGACTACTAAGGTTTTAGGTTCTCTCCCAGCATCCATAAGGCAATAGTCCAAGTTAAGAGGGGACCTCAGAGGTCACATTCCCAGGCAACAGATCCATCACCATGTAAATGGAGGAAGTAAACTCACCAGAGTGTTCTTAAACCTGATTTAGATTGTTTTGCTGATTGTAAGTGATAGTATATTCTAGTATTTAGTTTGTTTTCACCTTGGAGATTATGCTAATCCAGTGAAGTATTTAGCAACGTGCTCAGCAAGCATATTACACAAATATTAAATTACTGATTTTGTCCATAATTTTACAGATATTTGTTTAGATTACACATTCTGCCTAACATATTGGAAGCTGGAAATGCGTGGGTTTATTAAATAACACAGGCCTACATTTGACAGCATTCGAAGGAGTTTATTCACTACCCTGGGGTGTGATTGACTAATGAGTGAACACATACGGGGTGTAGGAGACAAAGGAAGGGCAAGGATGAATCATTCTCCACGTAATACTCAACTCCAATCACCCTTCCGGAAAAGAATTTCCTCCAACATTTCAGAGCATTCTGTGGTACAGGACTACATTATTGGGACGGGGGGGGGGGGCGGGGTGGAATTGTGGTTGGAATAAAGTGTAATTGGGTGGCTGATGGTCAGTGGAAACTCAGTAGGCAGAAGGGCTAGTTTCTGCACTGTATGATAACAGATTATACCCAGTGTTCCCTCTAATTTGTAGTGTGCACAAACATTTTGTACTGTGCCTTTTTTTTTTGCCCATTGACAACAACATGAGTGCCTTGAATTTTTAAGTGGAAGTAAACCTGAAGCTATTCTAAGGATAATAAACTACCAAGTCCAGTTTGTTATTCACTGTTTAAAAATGAATAAAATACTACCCATCAATGAGTCTTAGTTCTCATTTACTACATGACAGCATGTAATAATATCAATCCTTTCACATGTTATTAAAGATGTTTGAAATGGTCAAACAAAGCTTATAAAATTACAAAGCTAGTTGACAAAATATCCAATTAAGTATTTTATTTGGAAGTCATTGCATACAGTACAAATTTTATTACACAAGAGACATAAGGTTGAACAAAGATAATGGAAATACTTAGGCTAAATAAATATTTCTCGTAGCTGCATGTTCCTTCTTCCACGAGCTTTCAGTGTAGCAGTTTCTACTGTTTCATTAAGCCATTCCGCTTTAAATGAACTAGCAGTTCTTTTGCTATTCTTGCCCTTTGCTTCTTTGAAATTCAACATTGTGAATCAATAATTTCTTCAATAAAAACAGAATAAATAAGCCAGTTCCAAAATCTGCAGACAAATCATCACGAACTCCATGCTGTCAACACCGGATGCATCAGAAACCAGAAAAGGAAATGTGATTGTGTACAATTGTGAAATATACTTAACATGGTTTCTATATGGTTTCTATATATGGTCCGTGTGCAGTTCAGTGGGACTAGGCAGAAAATGGTTCGGCACAGCCAAGAAGGGCCAAAAGGCCTGTTTCTGTGCTGTAGTTTTTCTATGGTTTCTATGCCAACGGGGTAGAGGGTGACAACCTTTTGTATGCCATTTAAATGCCTTTGTGCACTAGTAGCAGAAAATGTGTGTGCACAGCTTAGAGGGAACATTGATTACACCCCTATGTAAGACCATAAAAGACAGGAGCAGAATTAGGTCATTTGGCCTATCAAGTTCAGTCTGTCATGTGATTGTGGCTGATTTGTTATCACTCTCAATCCTATTCACCTGCCTTCTGCCCATAACACTTACTAATCAAGAACCTATCAATCTATGCTTTAAATATACTCAATGATTTGGCCTCCGCTGTTTCCTGTGGCAATGAATTTCATAGATTTACCAACCTCTGGCTAAAGAAATTCCTCCTTATCTCTCTTCTAGAGGATGTCCCTCTATTTTGAGGCCGTGCCCTCTAGTCCTAAACTTCCCCACAATTGGAAACATCCTCTCCTCCTCCACACTATCTAGGCCTTTCAATATTCCGTAGGTTTCAATGAAATCCACCCTCCCACTTTCCCCAATTCTTCTAAACTCCAGGAAGTACAGACCCAGAATCATCAAACGCTGCTCATATGTTAACCCTTTCATTCCTGTGATCATTCGAGTCCCACTGTCAGGACACTGTTTCTTAGATAAGGGGCCCAACACTGTTCACAATACTCCAGTTGTGGTCTAACCAATGCCTTATAAAGCCTTAGCATTACATCCTTACTTTTATATTCTAGTCCTCTGGAAATGAATGTTAACATTGCATTTGACTTCACAACTTACTCATGGTGAATATAGGTGTTAAATGGCAGTAAAGCTTTAACTATGTCTTAGGGGAAGGAGGTGAGGAGTGTACATCCTGTGCATCCCGTCTTTATTGACTTGACATTGTCATTGCTGATTAACTGCACTCTGAAAACCCACACTCATTTGTCAATCATATTTTAATTTACATATGCACAAGGAGAACGACATGGCCCCAGTCACCACACTGTTTAAAAGTCAGAACAGAAAAATGTTATTTTTATATAGAGTTGACTAGCAGTTATGGACTTTGACGATTTAGCAAACGGTGTATGTTTGAGCTCCTTACTTGTAAGATCAATCACCAATCACAATAGAGGTGTTAAAAGTCAACAGGAACTAAAGCTAAAAACCGATGATACTTTGTAAAGTAATTGTCCCTTAGCTGGTGTGTGTGTTTCATATCCTTTCCTTATATTCTTATCTCATCTCCCATAAGTGAAAATGCCTCCAGGAATCTGCTCTGTAAAGGGAATCTTTGCTTTTTAAAGACATTTCTTGCTTGGGCTGTCTGCAGTCTATTCTTGCCTGGGCATTATGTTAACCCTAGCCTTGCCGCAACTTCCACAAGATACCATGGCCATTCTCTCCTGCTTCTGTTAAACTGAGTCAGATATAGAGCCCTATGCAGCCACTGATGGGATTTCTTTTATATTGACAGATATTATTACAAGCGTGAGATTTTGGAGAGGGTGGATGGCCGCAGACTTGTCTATAAGTTTGGAAAGAATGCTCGTGGTTGGAGAGACTGCGACTGATAGTGGGAATTCTTGGAGGCTGCTGTTGGAGTGACTTACACCTTATGAAAAGCGACACCAGAAATGGTTGCTGTTATTTATGTGTATAGAAAAATGATGAAGCTGGTCTTTAATCCTTTCCATTTGTCTACAACCTGCCTCTCTAGACCTTGCTGTCTAGATATGAGAGCAGTGGAAATGTGGGGTGGGAAGGAAGAATGAGTTTTCAGATTTCAACCAATGGAACCTCTGGCACCCAGTGACTGCAGGACGTTATTAGGATTGTATCTAGGCAAATGTTAGCTGGGAGACACGTACTCGCTGGGGCACACACGTGCTCACCAGCTCGGAAGTAGGAGCAGATAAAACATTCTCCAAAAATAAAACAATAATTTGACCACGGAAAATGTTTGTCATTTCAGTCGCCGCTAAACAAATGAATTTATGCAGTGCCTTCATTATGGTAAAGCAAGCGACGGTTTACTCTGGAGTGCAGCCAGATCTATGAATCCCAGCTGCAAGAAGAGATCCTGGCCTGTGTGTAAACTGTTGGCTTAATGTTTAAAGAAATGTCTCAAAGGAGCAGAAAGAGCTAAAACAAAATGGAGGGATTCCAGAGCTCGAGGCCTGGTCAGTTGACCTGTGATGAGGGAACCAGGATACACAACTCAACTATGTGCAGCTAAGCTCATCCCATCTGTAAAGAACACTCTGGGAAGGTGGGGCAGCGTTTCACATGAAGTGTGATTCTTGCTGTGGGTTAATTACCACCACAGCTGACACAATATCAGCAAATTCCTCTGTTTTAAGCTCAGGTAAAATGTGCTTCAGGAATAGTAAATCGTTACCGTGGTATCCCAAGGGCTAAACTTTATATAAACAACATATAGGAAGATCTGATCTCAACGTTTCATGACAAATGGAAATGGTTAAAGATTATTTTATTCTGCATAATCCTTGTAAATGTATAAAATTTTCTGCAATGGGTGGAGTTAAGACCGTATTTCATATATTTTTTAACTAATGAGGTAACACTGTAATTTGTGTTAATTCTGGTCACCTCAGAACAGTGGTAATGAGACAAAAGTGACATAGAGAGCTGTTTAAATGCAGCAACACTCTTTTACTTGTCGATGTCTATAGAAAATACATTGGGGTTTCTCATGCAGACAGACAAAATGGGATCTACAGAAAGCCCCACAAACCTGCTCCATCATTCAACAGCATCGTACCTGAGGTTTGAGATGAGGCAAATCTTATTGACTTCTGGCAGGTGCCCAATGAAACAAAGAAAACAACTAAATCACGCTTTTGCTGCTAAGCGATCGTCTCAAACAACAGCACGTATTCAATGCAGTAGAACCAGGGTGAGGTAAGGCAACGGACCCAAGGTTCTACCATTTTAGGCACCGGCCCGAGTTGGAAAGGTCGGGTACAGACCGAACCGAGGCGCTGGGGTCCAGTCCCCAGAGCATATTGAAGCAACTGAACCCAATGTTTGGATGATGATTTAGGTGCCGGATGAGATTGAAAATGTGCCTGAACTGAAGGTCTGTGGATGGACTCTCTTTTTGGACTTCAGTTCAGAATACTATTTGCTTGCGTTTATTGTTTGCAAAATTTTTTTTTTACTCTCTGCACATTGGGTGTTTGATGGTCTTTTTTTTAATGGGTTCTTTTGAGTTTCTTTGTTTCGTGGCTGCCTGTAAGGAGACGAATCTCAAGGTTGTATAATGTATACATACTTTGATAATAAATGTACTTTGAACTTTGATCTTTGACCTGTGTTCCTGCCTACCTTGGTAACCTTTCACCTCTTGCTGATCTTGCTTATCTGCCTGCATCTGCCTTAAAAATATTCAATGATTCCAATGATGCAGTAACAAAGAATCGTGAATCTCCCAGAGAAAAAAAAACTCAATTCAATCTTAAATGAGTGACTCCCTAATTTTAAACAATAATTACAGCTCTTGATTCTACAATAAGGTGAAACATTCTGGTTACATCCATCCAGTTGAGACCCCTCAGAATCAAATATGCTACCATCTATTTCTCTTTCTTCTGAACTCCAGTGGATATAAGTCTAGCCTGCCCAATCTTATCTGAAAAGACCATCTACTCTTTCTAGTACAACTACAGCCAGCTGTACGTATCCTTCCACCAGATAATCAGTTGGGAAAAGACTTAGCAGTAGTTTTTCATAGGGATCAGTTTGATCTCTTTCTTTGCTAATGGCTTGTGATGGAGCAGGGATCATGAGTAGAAATTATGGAAGAGAAGAAATAGGACAAGTGCCAGGCAATTTAGTTTTACACTGGGATAATTTGCAAACATATATGCTCAGTGACAGTTCATTGCACTCGTGTCCACTGGTTACTGGCTGTGCCTAGATTATACTACACAAGAGGAGTGGGACCACCCTATTGCCTTATAAGCCAGCTACATTCACCATAAGCATGCAATGATAAAACTGCTCCATTTTTTGACTTTGGATTAGATTTTCTCTTCATATGAGGACATAGAAAGACCATGTAATCTTTTCCTGCCTAATGTGTTTGAAATTGCTGTAAACTCCCAATATTCCAAATGCCTTCCCCATCACATTCATTTTATAAAATTCAAATGAAACCCAGTGACAATTAGCTGGGCTGTTTGGAAATGTAATATTCCAAACTGCTCCCACCAATCCCTGTATAAAGAATGCATAATTTTCAAGTTTTTTGATGATGTATCTTGTCAAGATTGTATGTACCTGCCCTTTTCAATGTACTGTATGTTGGAATGTGTGTAAAATTCCTTCAGGAGAGGACTGTGCTCAGCCATGGTAGATTCCCTGACTGGGCGTCTTACTGAGGCACTCTGAGCTAGAATGATGCTTACAACAATCAATTTTCCCATGGGGGCAGTGAACTTGATATTGTGTAAGAAAAACATATAAGAAATACAATTCCCCAGCCTTGTACACTGTGGGCATGTTCTAATAGACATACTGTAAATCTGGCAAATCTTTCCTCCAACACACCTCTGCTCCATTGAGTAACAATGGAAATATTTTCATTAAAATTTGCTCACATGGTTATCATTAGAATGACTAAATTACAGTGGGTATAACTCTCCTCCATTTCTCAGCTTCACTCTCAGAAAAACTATCTTTTTTCCTAAATGGAATTTTAATCCCTCCCAAACCAATGACACAGGTCTCCTCTTGCCCCCTTCATGTAGCACAAAGGATTTCTCCCTTGAATCAAAGAAGGTCCCCACTCACCAATCAGTTAACCAGCTACTGCCAATGGCCAAGGGTGGTAACCTGCCAAACGACTGCCATCCAGCTTCCTCCTACTAAACATTACTCATTGCTGCGAAATCAGTACATGGTGTTGGAACCTAACAATGAAAACTAATGTAGACTCGATACTGAGTGGCCCTATAATACATTGTACTGGGGTAAGCCACACAAAAGAGTCTTGAATTCTTCAGGTGAAATCTGCTCATTTAACTGTCCCTAGTAACGCAGACTACAGACACAATCGGTCATGCTATGAAGACTCATGGCCAATCATTCTCTTCAGTGGAAAAGAACCATTATTATCAATACATCACATAGGCAAACCTTTCTCTTAACTACTTTTAGAAGTTTAAAAGCTGCATTCATTTTCTTCTGAAAGCATACTAAGTTTGGGAAAAACAGTGCCAATCCCTGTACTGTGAAGCTTGGAAAGCTTATGAAAGTCTGTTTAAAGGGACAGTGCCTTAATTAAAATAAAAAACTTTTCTAAAACTTTGCTTATTGGGAAGCACATAAATTAAACAGGATTAAAAGTGTAGTGCAGCATTGCTTACACAAGAAATAATGGTACATACAACAAACAAACAACATTGCAAGCTACAGACAGAGAGATAAGTGAAAAAAGAAGATGTTCCATTAATATTTCAAGACCCATGCCAACTGGCTCGGTAACTAGTACATGTAAGGTTTTATCAAATACATATCTAGTAAATTGAATTATAATTACTTTTGTTCAGTTGACAACCTGTACGTGGCATAAGATTGTTTATCTAGCATGAGCTGGAGTTGACAGGAGCTGCTTAATAAAATATATCATTTATCCCAATCAGTGCTACAGCTCCCTCAGCACTGTTACGCTGTTGACATTGGCTCTCTTACAATGGCCTCTTTGTGGGTCTGTGTTCCCTCAACTTTACCCCTCAGCCCTTTTTCCTACCCAGCCACTCCCTCAGAAGTGTGATCCCTGGAGTTTACAATCCAGTAGCTGAGGAGAGTAATGACCAAACTTCAATTTATAATGTGGCTTTCACAATGGTCCAACTCCCTTCATAACCATTTCTGAAGTGTAATCACTGATTCAGTACTGAAATATAAATGTATAGTTGGCAATTTGCACTTAGTTAGCTCTCACACACTGTGAACAATCAAATGCTATTTGTTCAAGTGGAAAAGACTGTAGGATTCCCCACCTCTTCTCCAAAAATGGACCAGAGCAAATCCCAATGAGACCTCAGTCGAACTTGCTTGACTGCTCTCTTTCTTGCACCCCAGCAGGCAACATTATTGTGGACTACTCCAAAGACGACCAATTTCATAGCAGCCCGGTTCACTAGAGGCCAATGTCTGCCTCAGTCAGGAATCAAGGCAGCAGTCCACAGAGCACAGAATCACGTGTAAAACTCTACTCCTTTAGGTGAGCTTTCACGATGGCAGTGTGCTCCGGGATGGACACAACAGCTCTGCATGAAGCATCTGACAGGAAAGGGCCCTTCTCACCAACAACCGAAGAGTTCATGTTCCGGTGATGAGTCATTCTCACAAATGACTATTCCATAGGATCCACATCTCCTTCTCCCTCAGAGCTTCCATGACAGTCCATGCTGACAATGGAGAGAAAGGTGCCTTTTTGCATAAGCTGTTGCATGCAGGACAGCAAGGGTCAATGGAATCATTGAAGAGAGGCAGCACCGGGCATAGGTAGAAGTTCAGCATAGAGTGAAATTTTGTGTTTGCATACTCCAGCACTAAGCACAGCCTGAGGCAGCCACACCCAAAGGTGACTATCAAGATAAGGGCTATGTTGGGTATATTTCTTCCATCTTTCCCTAGAGAATTGTGTATCACATTCCAGTAGATGCAACCCAACCCTTGGATCTCCGGGTGAAACAGAAGATGGCTCAGGTGGCAGCCATAGGGTAGGGTATGGGCCATATCTGTGCCATTCATAGCAACACTGATAGTACCTTGCACCTTCTTGCTGCCACTGCGAGAGAGCACTGCTGCCACAGTCCCAGATTCTGTTTCAAAGTTGAAGCTGAGTATACAGCCATGCGCACATGCACAGGTGCACTGTAAAACCTCCTCACAGGAGCATCACAGATGTAGCAGTAGAGACAGAAGAAGAACGTTAACATAAATTTTACAAGAAAAAACACAATTAGAACAGAAGCAAAGTCCATTGTGGTGTTAAATGTTCAACATGTTGCTGTACTAAGGCAGTGACTGGGGTTTTGCAAATTGGTTAGATTAGATTAGATTATGAGGACACGCAGTCCTCTTTTATTGTCATTTAGTAATGCATGCCTTAAGAAATGATACAATGTTCCTCCAGAATGATATCACAGAAACACAAGACAGACCAAGACTGAAAAACTGACAAAAACCACATAATTATAACATATAGTTACAACAGTGCAACAATACCATAACTTGATAGAAGAACAGACAATGAGCACGGTAAAGAAAAAGTCTCAAAGTCCCGATAGCCCCAACATTTCACGCAGATGGTAGAACGGAGAAACTCTCCCTGCCATGAGCCTCCAGCGCCGCAAACTTGCCAATGCAGCATCCTGGAAGCACCCGACCACAGTCCGACTCTCAGTCCGTCCAAAAACTTTGAGCCTCCGACTAGCCCTCCGACACCAAGCACCGAGCATCATCTCTGCCGAGCGCTTCGACCCTGGCCCCGGCTGCCAGCAACAGGCAAAGCCGAGGATTTAGGGCCTTCCCTCCAGTGATTCTCGATCGTACAGTAGCAGCGGCAGCAAACCGGGCTTTTCAGAAGTTTTCCAGATCCTCTGTGCTTCTCATGTCTGTCTCCATCAAATCAGGATTGTGCACAGCCCCTATTTAACAAATACGATATAATTTCAAGTAGTGAATGGCTGAAGAGAAGAAGCTGTTCTTAAACCTGGTGGTGTAGGACTTCAGGCTTTTGTGCCTTCTACCCAACACTCACTGCAAGAGGATGGTATGGTCTGGATAGTGGAAATCTTTGAGGACGGATGTTGCCTTCTTGAGGCAGTGGTTCCCGTAGCAACTGCCAATGGTGCGGAGGGAAATTCCTGTGATATATTGGGCTGAATCCACCACTCTCTGCAGCTTCCTATGTTCCTGTGCATTTGAAATGTCTATCATATATCCGTATATTAAAATGACCTTCATCTTATCACCTTGACTATCTGCTTTAGTTTCTTCATGTCACATCTGAACCAGATTGCCAGCACCTTCAGGTAGTAACTTCCGATGATGAAGGTAACAAATGATTGACTAGGCCAGTTGATGAAGAACAAGGGCACATTGGTAGATCATCTTTCCCAGAACAGACTTGACCCAGTTGGCAGCAATCTCACCTTGCACAATGTACATTCAACAGTGAGTTGAGTTGCCAACTTATGATACCCTCTCCCTTCCCCATCCTGCTTATAAATGAGGGCTTTGATGCTGTCCCTCATGGATTCTGACATTACCAGATAAAAGCATGAGGTTGTACATTTCTAGTAGGTCTGGCCCAAGTCTAGCCAGGTACAACTCGGCCAGTAAGCCATCACAGGCATTAGTCATCTCACTGGAAGGTCTGGAACTTGTCAGCTCTCCCATGAACATTGACTACTCCAAACCCCCTCGCTAGTTGTATTGTAAAATTTTCAATCTAGAGGGCAGGAAATTCCAGGAGGTTTTGCTGTCTCTGTTTTTTTTGTTGTACAGTATGGCATAAAAGGTTTTGCAGATCTGCTATGATATGTTCTTCTCCTGACAGATATAGATCACAGAGCTCCCCGAATGAAACTTTTGGAAGAAGTAATGTGATTAGCTCTCATCCTGATCCTGGGTCAGGAGATGTTCTTTTGTTAATCCTCCACACTGACTGCAGCAGGAACAGATTTAATCTGCTTTTCTGGAGTTCAAAACAATTCCCTCCAAATCTTCCTCCATTTCTAAACAGAAATTGAAGGTGTTCTCTTTATTGCTTTCCATTAGGCATCCCACTCTGAAACAAGGAAAAGGCTTATATTAATATCAACCAACTGCAGTCTCAGTTAATGTGAGGTTTTAAAAGAAATTGGAAGAGAGTAGAGCTAATAGATCACAGGGAAAATCAGTGGGAGAATGGGATTGTTCTGTGAGCTAGCATTATGATGGGCTGAATGGCTTCCTTTTACGTGTTAAGTAAGATTGGAATTATGGGAGAGCAGCAAATGGATCCCATGGAAAACGTGAGCTCAGAGGCAACATGATAGAAGATAGCTGAGAAAAGCCAACATGCAAATTAGATATTTGCAATTTTATAAATGACATAAAATTATTCTGTAGGATTCATAATTTGCAATGGAAATTGACTACCTCTGAAATGTGAAGAGGTCACACGAGCTTCTAAAATGATGAGTAATAAAAATGCACAGTTTTTTCCTCTTCTGGACCTGGTTCAGGGAAATCTGTACCCAGTGCCCAGTGAGATACCTCTCCTGATGGCTCTGTAGTCTGTATGTGAGAGCATGCTACTCAGGTATTGTGAATTTGCCTTGACCTCTGAGCTTATGTACAATCTATCAGGTAGAGGCTTAGTCCCAGGACTCTGCATCCAAAATAACTTGAGGTGATGGAGCTTTGTTGTAAGGTTTGGCATGCGGAGGTGAGTACGATGACACGCTTCACACTCCTCGATGACATCCAGTGCCTCTTCTCATATAGATCATCAGATACTGCTGTCCTGGACTGTGAGAGAAGAGAAGGACAGATGTGTGCATCCCACACCCAGACCTAGATTATGGAAATTCCCTATTCCAACTGGCACGTATATTGGACAACAGGCAACCCTGCCTGCACAACAAGCAACTCAATCAAACAACACCCAGTCATAGTAGCAGGAGACCAACACAGTGAGTGTGTGTGCATTTTTATGTAAATGTAAACCCCTCACCTGAACTCATGTGCCAGCTTTTCTCCTCAGCTAACTCTGCTAACAAACACGTGACTCAGCAATTAGCGGGCCACGTTTCTAAGTAATATATGTCTAGGGTCGGTATGATTTGGGGTTCAACCAAACAGGAACACTGGGAATCCGATTAAAGGAATCTCGATTTGAGCCAATGCTGTGTAAATACTGCCCTTACACACCTTATCGGTCACCAAGACATAACAGATTGTGCAGCATGATAAAATTATAAAGAAAGCATTTTTACCAATTTCAGCTTTATTGAACAGTAAATAGGAAAAGAAAAGAGAAAAAATAAATAAAAGGACCCATTCCAATTCAACTATTCTAAATATGCACATAAACGTTGGAGCTCATTTCTGCGGTGGTCGCTGTATCACTTTACTCATGCACTGAATTCTCATCACCAATCACAGGTAGAACTTGCCCTTCATGGATGCCTACATCTCATGAAGCACTCCTTGCATTGGGGTCTCCCCTTCAAATCCGATCTGCTCCACTGGGCATCTCCCACCAGAGGACGATGAACTCGACTACAGTCAATCAGAAATCTCTCTCTGCCCAGCTCTCTCTAAAACCTTCGCTTCATCCCAGCATGCTGATTAGCTGAGCAATATTCCAAAGTTGAAGAACGTGGATCCTTATCTTAAGCCTAAACCAAAACAGACTACCAGCAGGAAAGACTACTGCTACAGATATCTGCTAAAATAAAATAACTCACAGAGAATCAGTAGAAATCTTACATAAGTCTTTAACATGCTGGTTTTTTTACCTTTACGAAGGCTCATATATTGCACAGTTGCCACGAGCTGAGGGCGAACCCTATGCCGGGTAACAGAGACCCTGTACATACAGTGGGAGGGAAACAGAGCCCTAGCCATAGGGTGGGAGGGTAACAGAACACCCGTACGGAAAGTGAAAGGGAAACAAAGTCCCCACACAGATGGCGTGAGGGTAACAAAGTCCCCACACAGAGAGTGGGAGGGTAACAGAGACCCCACAGGGACAGTCGGAGGGTAACAGTGTCCCCACACAGACAGTGGGAGGGTAACAGAGTCCCCACAGGGACAGTGGGAAAGTAACAGTGTCCCCACACCGACAGTGGGAGGGTAACAGGGTCCCCACAGGGACAGTGGGAAAGTAACAGTGTCCCCACACAGACAGTGGGAGGGTAACATAGTCCCCACAGGGACACTGGGAGGGTAACAGAGTCCCCACAGGGACAGTGGGAAAGTAACAGTGTCCCCACAGGGACAGTGGGAGGGTAACATAGTCCCCACACAGACAGTGGGTGGGTAACAGAGTCCCCACGGGGACAGTGGGAAAGTAACAGTGTCCCCACACAGACAGTGGGAGGGTAACATAGTCCCCACACAGACAGTGGGAGGGTAACAGAGTCCCCACAGGGACAGTGGGAAAGTAACAGTGTCCCCACACCGACAGTGGGAGGGTAACAGAGTCCCCACAGGGACAGTGGGAAAGTAACAGTGTCCCCACACAGACAGTGGGAGGGTAACATAGTCCCCACAGGGACAGTGGGAGGGTAACAGAGTCCCCACAGGGACAGTGGGAAAGTAACAGTGTCCCCACAGGGACAGTGGTAGGGTAACATAGTCCCCACACAGACAGTGGGAAAGAAACAGTGTTCCCACACAGACAGTGGGAGGGTCACAGAGACCCCACAGGGACAGTGGGAAAGTAACAGTGTCCCCACACAGACAGTGGGAGGGTAACAGAGTCCCCACAGGGACAGTGGGAGGGTAACATAGTCCCCACACAGACAGTGGGAGGGTAACATAGTCCCCACAGGGACAGTGGGAGGGTAACAGAGTCCCCACAGGGACAGTGGAAAAGTAACAGTGTTCCCACACAGACAGTGGGAGGGTAACAGAGTCCCCACAGGGACAGTGGGAAAGTAACAGTGTCCCCACACCGACAGTGGGAGGGTAACAGAGTCCCCACAGGGACAGTGGGAGGGTAACATAGTCCCCACATGGACAGTGGGAGGGTAACAGAGTCCCCACAGGGACAGTGCGAAAGTAACAGTGTCCCCACACAGACAGTGGGAGGGTAACATAGTCCCCACAGGGACAGTGGGAGGGTAACAGAGTCCCCACAGGGACAGTAGGAAAGTAACAGTGTCCCCACACCGACAGTGGGAGGGTAACAGAGTCCCCACACAGTCAGTGGGAGGGTAACAGAGTCCCCACAGGGACAGTGGGAGGGTAACATAGTCCCCACACAGACAGTGGGAGGGTAACAGACTCCCCACAGGGACAGTGGGAGGGTAACATAGTCCCCACATGGACAGTGGGAGGGTAACAGAGTCCCCACAGGGACAGTGGGAAAGTAACAGTGTCCCCACACAGACAGTGGGAGGGTAACATAGTCCCCACAGGGACAGTGGGAGGGTAACAGAGTCCCCACAGGGACAGTGGGAAAGTAACAGTGTCCCCACACAGACAGTGGGAGGGTCACAGAGACCCCACAGGGACAGTGGGAAAGTAACAGTGTCCCCACACAGACAGTGGGAGGGTAACAGAGTCCCCACAGGGACAGTGGGAGGGTAACATAGTCCCCACAGGAACAGTGGGAGGGTAACAGAGTCCCCACACAGACAGTGGGAGGGTAATATAGTCCCCACACGGACAGTGGGAGGATAAAACATAGTCCCCATACGGACAGAGGGAGGGTAACAAAGTCCCCACGGTACTTGGAGCCTGAGGAGCCAGGAACTCTTCTTATTCACGGGACAGACTCAGACACGGGACATAAAACACTGAGCCGGGAATCCTCTTTAGACACAGGATGGAGTCAGGACTCTTCTTGACACAGGGTCAGGACCCTTCCAGGGTTCAGGGCCGGGACCCCTTTTAGACGCACGACGAGGATACGGAGACCACACAACAATGGACAGAACTATAACTGGGCTCAGGTACGCTCCAAGCCGCGGCGAGCTCTTGACTCACCCCCAGCGGGTTAACTTTGACTGACCCGTACTGACAAGGAAAGGCTACTTACTGGCACTTGCTTCGGGAAAAGACTAGGCAATGCCATGCCGAACGGCTGAAAGCTGGAGACTATAAACTGCCGGTTCAGCCCAGAATAAATTGCCTCCAATCACCAAGCTCGATGGACACGGGAAAACAGGGAACCAAAGGGAAACAGGGAGTCAACGGTCCGGATCGTAACATAAACAAAGTAAATTTAAAGGGACCCCAATCTGGACCATGACAGTGGGAATGTAACAGAGTCCCCGCACGGACAGTGTGAGGGTATCAATGTGCCCACACAGACTGTGGGAGGGTAATAGTGTCCCAGTACGGAGACAGGGAGGGTAACAGAGTCCCAGTACGGACAGTGGGAGGGTAACAGAGTCCCCACGCGGACAGTGTGAGGGTATCAATGTGCCCACACAGACAGTGGGAGGGTAACAGAGTCCCCACGCGGACAGTGTGAGGGTATCAATGTGCCCACACAGACAGTTGGAGGGTAACAGTGTCCCTGAACATATAGATGGAGGGTAACAGTGTCCCTGAACGTATAGTGGGAGGGTAATAGTGTCCCCGTACGGACAGTGAGAGGGAAACAGAGTCTCCATACGGACAGTGTGGAGTGTAACAGTGTACCACTACGGACAAAGTGAGGGTAACAGAGACCCTGTACGGACAGTGTGATGGTATCAATGTGCCCACACAGACTGTGGGAGGGTAATAGTGTCCCAATGCCAACTTTGAGAGGGTAACAGAGATTCGTCACAGACAGTGCGAGGGTAACAGAGATTCGTCGCAGACAGTGCGAGGGTAACAGTGTCATAACATGGACAGTCGGAGAGTAACAGACTCCTCGTACGGACAGTGGGAGGGTAACAGAGTCCCAGTACGGACAGTGGGAGGGTAACAGTCCCCTTTCGGACAGTGTGGAGGGTAACAGAGTCCCCACACAGACAGTGGGAGGGTAACAGACTCCCCGTACAGACAGTGTGAGGGTATCAACGTGCCCACACAGACTGTGGGAGTGTAATAGAGTCCCAGTACGGACAGTGGGAGGGTAACAGTGTGTCCGTACGGACAGTGAGAGGGTAACAGAGTCCCCATACAGATAGTGGGAGGGTAACAGAGTCCCACACAGACAGTGCAAGAGTAACAGAGTCCCCGTACGGACAGTGGGAGGGTAACAGTGTCCCCACATGGACCGTGAGAGGGTAACAGAGTCCCCACACAAACACTTGGAGGGTAACAGCATCTTCGTACGGACAATGGGAGTGGTAACAGAGTTCACACACGGACAGTGGGTATCTTAATAGAATTAAGGTTTCACTTTATAGACTCTTCGTCAGATGAAAGTTTTCCACAAAACCTTTTAATTCTACTTGTCTACCAATGGATCCAGCCTGTCCTGCTGACTGTTTCTGGAATTTTCTTTTTTTATTTTCTATTTCCTGCCTCCGTAGTTTTTTTTATTGATTATTCATCTTGGACCTTTTTCTTTCAGTCTGCTGATTAGAAATGGCATTGCACTCTCCGTCAGTCTTATCCCTGAGTTGCCACACAGGCATTTGGAGGTTAACAGTGTCCCCGTACGGACAGGAGAGGGTAACAGAGTCCCAACACTGACAATGGAAGGGCAAAAGAGTCCTGACACAGACAGTGGGAGGGTAACAGAGTCCCACACAGACAGACAGTCAGAGGGTAATAGAGTTCCCATACGGAGACGGGGAGGGTAACAGAGTTCCACACAGACAGTGGGAGGGTAACAGAGTCCCACACAGACAGTCAGAGGGTAATAGAGTTCCCGTACAGAGACGGAGAGGGTAACAGAGTTCCACACAGACAGTGGGAGGGTAACAGAGATTCCGTTCAGACAGTGGGAGGGTAACAGAGTCCCACCCAGACAGTCAGAGGGTAATAGAGTTCCCATACGGAGACGGGGAGGGTAACAGAGTTCCACACAGGCAGTGGGAGGGTAACAGAATCCCACACAGACAGTGGGAGGGTAACAGAGATTCTGTTCGGACAGTGGGAGGGTAACAGAGTCCCCACACAGATGGTGGAAAGGTAATAGAGTTCCCATACAGACATTGAGACAGTAACAATGTCCCCGTACGGACAGTGTGAGGGGAACAATGAGCCCACACAGACAGTGAGAGGGTTATAGATGCCCAGTACGGACAGTATGAGGGTATCAATGTGCCCACACAGACTGTGGGAGGGTAATAGTGTCCCTGGATGGAGATGGGAAGGGTAACAGAGTCCCACACAGACAGTGTGATTGTAACAGAGTCCCCGTATGGACAGTGTGAGGGTATCAATGTGCCCACACGAACAGTGGGAAGGTAATAGTGTTCCTGGATGGAGACAGGGAGGGTAACAGAGTCCCACACAGACAGTGCGAGGGTAACAGAAACCCGTACGGACAGTGGGAGGGTAACAGAATCCCACACAGACAGTGCGAGGGTAACAGAAACCCATACGGACAGTGGGAGGGTAACAGAGTCCCACACAGACAGTGCGAGGGTAACAGAAACCCGTACGGACAGTGGGAGGGTTACAGAGTCCCCGTTCGGACAGTATGGAGGGTAACAGAGTCTCACACTGACAGTGCGAGGGTAACAGAGTTTCCGTACAGGCAGTGTGAAGGTTACAGGAACATAAAAACTGACTATAAAAGCTTTTATAGAGAAGTGAAAAGAAAAAGATTGGTTAAGACAAATGTAGGTCCCTTACAGTCAGAAACAGGTGAATTGATCATGGGGAACAAGGACATGGCAGACCAATTCAATAACTACTTTGGTTCTGTCTTCACTAAGGAGGACATAAATAATCTTCCGGAAATAGTAGGGGACAGAGGGTCTAGTGAGATGGAGGAACTGAGGGAAATACATGTTAGTAGGGAAGTGGGGTTAGGTATATTGAAGGGATTAAAGGCAGATAAATCCCTAGGGCCAAATGGTCTGCATCCCAGAGTGCTTAAGGAAGTAGCCCAAGAATTTGTGAATGCATTAGTGATAATTTTTTAAAATTCTTAGATTCTGGATTAGTTCCTGAGGATTGGAGGGTGGCTAATGTAACCCCGCTTTTTAGAAAAGGAGGGAGAAAGAAACTGGGCAATTATAGACCGGTAAGCCTGACATCGGTGGTGGGGAAAATGCTAGAGTCAGTTATCAAGGATGTGATAACAGCACATTTGGAAAGCGGTGAAATCATCGAACAAAGTCGGCGTGGATTTGTGAAAGGAAAATCATGTCTGACGAATGTCATAGAATTTTTTGAGGATGTAACTAGTAGAGTGGATAGGGGAGAACCAGTGGAAGTGGTGTATTTGGATTTTCAAAAAGGCTTTTGACAAGGTCCCACACAGGAGATTAGTGTGTAAACTTAAAGCACACGGTATTGGGGGTAAGGTATTGGTGTGGGTGGAGAATTGGTTGGCAGACAGGAAGCAAAGAGTGGGAATAAATGGGATCTTTTCAGAATGGCAGGCAGTGACTAGTGGGATACCGCAAGGCTCAGTGCTGGGACCCCAGTTGTTTACAATATATATTAACGACTTAGACAAGGGAATTAAATGCAACATCTCCAAGTTTGCGGATGACACGAAGCTGGGCGGCACTGTTAGCTGTGAGGAGGATACGAAGAGGATGCAGGGTGACTTAGATAGGTTAGGTGAGTGGGCAAATTCAAGGCAGATGCAATTTAATGTGGATAAAAGTGAGGTTATCCACTTTGGTGGCAAGAACAGGAAAATAGACCATTATCAGAATGGGGGCCAATTAGGAAAAGGGGAGGTGCAACGAGACCTGGGAGTCATTGTACACCAGTCATTGAAAGTGGGCATGCAGGTACAGCAGGCGGTGAAAAAGGTGAATGGTATGCTGGCATTCATAGCAAGAGGATTCGAGTACAGGAGCAGGGAGGTACTACTGCAGTTGTACAAGGCTTTGGTGAGCCCACACCTGGAGTATTGTGTGCAGTTTTGGTCCCTTAATCTGAGGAAAGACATTCTTGCCATAGAGGGAGTACAAAGAAGGTTCACCAGATTGACTCCTGGGATGGCAGGACTTTCATATGATGAAAGACTGGATCGACTAGGCTTATACTCTCTGGAATTTAGAAGATTGAGGGGGGATCTGATTGAAACATATAAAATTCTAAAGGGATTGGACAGGCTTGATGCAGGAAGATTGTTCCCGATGTTGTGGAAGTCCAGAATGAGGGGTCACAGTTTGAGGATAAAGGGGAAGCCTTTTAGGACCGAAATGAGGAAAAACTTCTTCACACAGAGAGTGGTGGAACTCTCTGCCACAGGAAACAGTTGAGGCCAGTTCATTGGCTATATTTAAGAGGGAGTTAGGTATGGCCCTTGTGGCTAAAGGGATCAGGGGGTATGGAGAGAAGGCAGGTACAGGGTTCTGAGTTGGATGATCAGCCATGATCATACTGAATGGCGGTGCAGGCTCGAAGGGCCGAAGGGCCTAATCCTGCACCTATTTTCTATGTTTCTATGTTTCTGTGTTACAGACATTCGGAGGGTAACAGAGTCCCCACACGGACAGCAGGAGGGCAACAGAGTCCCACACAGACAGTGGGAGGGTAACAGAGTCCCCGTACGGACAGTGTGAGGGTATCAATGTCCCCGCACAGACTGTGGGAGGGAAATAGAGTCCCAATACCAACTTTGGGAGGGTAACAAAGATTCAACACAGACAGTGCGAGGGTAACAGAGTCCCCACACAGACAGTCGGAGAGTAATAAAGTCCCTGTACGGAGAGGGGGAGGGTAACAGAGTCCCCGTACGGACAGTGGGAGGGTAACAGTGTACCCACATGGACTGTGAGAGGGTAATAGAGTCCCCACACAGACAGTTGGTGGGTAGCAGTGTCTTCGTACGGACAATGGGAATGGTAACAGAGTTCACACACGGACAGTTGGTATCTTAATAGAATTAAGGTTTTACTTTACAGACTCTTCGTTAGATGAAAGCTTTCAACAAAAACTTTTAATTCTATTTGCCTGCCGATGGATCCAGCCTGTCCTGCTGATTGTTTCTGGAATTTTTTTTTTATTTTCTATTTCCTGCCTCCATAGTTTTTTTTATTGATTATTCATCTGGGACCTTTTTTTTCAGTCTACTGATTAGAAATGGCATTGCACTCTCCGTCAGTCTTATCCCTGAGTTGCCACACAGACATTTGGAGGTTAACAGTGTCCCCGTACGGACAGGAGAGGGTAACAGAGTCCCAACACTGACAGTGGAAGGGCAAAAGAGTCCCGACACAGTCAGTGGGAGGGTAACAGTGTGCTCGTACGGACTGTGTGCAGCATAACAGAGTGCCACACAGACAGAGTGAGGGTAACAGAGCCCCGAATGGACAGTGGGAGGGTAACAGAGCCCCCATACGGACAGTTCGAGGGTAACAGAGTGCCACATAGACAGTTGGTGGGTAACAGTGTCTTCATACGGACAATGGGAATGGTAACAGAGTTCACACACGGACAGTGGGTATCTTAATAGAATTAAGGTTTTACTTTACAGACTCTTCGTTAGATGAAAGCTTTCAACAAAAACTTCTAATTCTATTTGTCTACCGATGGATCCAGCCTGATCTGCTGACTGTTTCTGGAATTTTCTTTTTTTACTTTCTATTTCCTGCCTCCGTAGTTTTTTTATTGATTATTCATCTTGGACCTTTTACTTTCAGTCTGCTGATTAGAAATGACATTGCACTCTCCGTCAGTCTTATCCTTGACACCGATGTGGCATAATCTTGCATTTGTGCATAAAATTAGATACCGATATTGGATCTGTGGAATCAACGCTGACAGCATATCCAATTGGTAGCATTGTACAGTAACACACTGGTTAGTGTGACACTACTACTTTGACAGCTACCCGGATTTATTTTCTGCCGCTGGGTATGAGGAATTCGTACGGTATCCCCATAAAGGCATGGGTTTCTTCCAGGTACTTTGCTTTCCTCCTTCATTCCAAAGACCTATGGGTCAGTAAGTTAATTGGACACTGGGGTGTAATTGGGTGCCATGCTCTCATTGGGCCAGAAGGGTACATTGTCGTATTGTATATCTCAATAATTAAATAAACTATGCATTTCCTACGAGTTGTAGAGTTACTTAGCAGGAAAACAGGACCCTCAGCCCAATAGGTTCATACATTTCAGATTGAGCTAATGCCATGTGCCTTCATTTGACCCAAATTCCACTGAATCTTTCCTATCCATGTACTTGTCTTAATGTCTTTAACGCTGTCATTGTACCGGCTTCTAACACTTCCTCTGGCAGCTTGTTCCACATACACACCACCCTCTGTGTGAAAACGTTGCCCCTTGGGAGCCCTTTAAGTCACTGAAAATAGTCCAGCAGCAGCACCCAATCCAAATCCAAAACTGCCAAGTAACTAAGTATCTGGTAAAGACAGCAAAATGGGGATAGGGAAAATGAGCTTGGGTTACAGAAGAGGCACATTTCAGAAAAAAAAATTTTAAATCGTCATCAATACTTTATATCTCAAAGAATTCAACTCCTCACCCTCCTTGTGGTTCACAACCAGGACACATATCAAAAGTGTTTGCATCCTCAGAGGTGGTCAGACAATGAGGCCAACTCCAAGGGAAATGCATCAACAGCAGAAAAGCTTGCAGAATCTACTTCTGCTGCAGTCAAGGGGATGGATGTGAAGGAGGAACTTTAAGAGGTAAAGAGCCATATATGTAAAATTAATTTTTACTTGATAGGATGAATATTATTGTTTCCCAGCAAATTAGTTGTATACAATTCTGAATAATCTAGTTCCTCTGTATATATTGCAGTGTCTATGTCCTTATGTCCCTAATCGTAAGCTGACATCCACAAATACTAGTTTGCTTAGTGTTCCTGGAGTTAAGCCTATAGAAACTGGTGATGTGGCCTTTTGTTCTTAAGCACCTGCGTACATACATCTATCGATGCTTCTGGACACATCTTCAGTGGTGTTCCTGGAATCATCGGGTGTTTCGGGTCTTTCAACATCATACAACCTCCTCCAGGTGACCCAGCCGGGGCTGATCAGACCCCAGCTTGTGTCCAGATGGCTAGCTACTTATGACTCCATGCCTCCCAGTGTTCCTGGAGCTAAGCCTGTAAGAACTGGTGATGTGGCCTTTTGCTCTTAAGCACCAAGAATCTTCAATACTCTACTGACTGAAATGTGGCAGGCTAGTGCAGGGAATGTTTCAAAACACTTCTAAAAACCCGCTTTTTTTAATTTGACGACTTGTAAGAGTCCATAATGCCTTAATATTGATTACATTTTATCATTTAGTATATGCGATGACATTTTATTCTATATCATGCTTGTCTTTACCTATGATGTTTAACTTTGTCTTTTACAATCTATGTAAAACATGCGTCACTTGCACTGGCAGCTTGTCAGCCCTGACAAAGGGTTCCGGCCTAAAACGTTGACTGATTGTTTCCATGGATGCTGCCCAACCTGCTGAGTTCCTCCAGCGTGTTGTGAGTGTTTCATTTTTGTGTTAACCACCTGGTTCTGTATAGCCAAAAGGACCCACTCTGTTTCTGGGAAGAGGTCTCCAACTCTGAGCCAAGCATTCGATGCTTCCTTGCCAGCATCAAGTCTACTCAGATCATGGAGATGTCGTCCATGGAGGGTCATATTCTTCCATTGGTCAAGTAGTGATAATTTCTTCATTTTTCTGAGTTGTGCTTTTATTTAGGTTCAGTAGTGTGTACTTCCTATCAGAGCTGCATATGCTCGCATTAAGTGCTTAATCCTGTTTTTGTTGATGAAAATATTTCATTAAAGGTTTTACCTGACTATTAATGTAGTTTTTTCTTATGTCAGTTATTCTTCCTCATCCTTCTTTCTTAGGTAGTGTTAATCTAAGTAAGTTTGAGTATACAGTGTTTTCTAAAATTTATCATTTCAGTTCTTATTTTTCCTTGTAAATTTTCCAGATCCATTTCAGACCAAGATATCATGTCAAAAAAACACGTTAATATGGGTACAGTGAAAGTGTTTTATTGCATTTTTACTATTGAGCTCTGCTTGGCAGATTTTCTTAAGCCTTGAACTGAATTTGTCGAAAGTTTTACTTTTACCGCACTATGATCTATTTCTTTGCTTGTTGATATGCCAGACACGTATTATTATTATAGTGACCTGATTTCCAACCACCTCATAGGGATCTGACTCGCAGCAATCATCTGATTTCTAATAAAATTCCTGGCAAACTCAAAGAGATCTGATTCCAATTTAATTCACATAGATCTTATTCCCAGAATTCAAATGGCTTCTGATTCCAGGCTTCTAGAGATCTAGTTTTCTTCTCCAATATGAATTGGTTTCCAGCCAATCCTTTAGGAACCTAACTCTCTACAGTCACACTGGCACGCGATCTCATATTTTCATGGTGTCACAGCAGCCTCTGTACAGGTAGGTCACATGGATTTACTTGAAAGCAGTCTCCCAGGTATCTGCTTCCTGGCAGCCTTATAGAGCTGTAGTTTCACTGGCATCTCATTCCTGGAAGTCAATTTCATGGAGACCTAGCTCCCATATTGTTTACCAATGGTCAGGAAATTCCTAACCTCCATTACCATGCAACTCTTGGTATTTTTACTGACATTTGATTCCCAGCCAGTTAATATTGATTTCCTTTCCAGAAATTATACAGGGATCTCACTTCCAGCATTCCACATGGATGTCTAATTGCAGAAACATTGGATTCCTACTGGAATTCCTACTTACCTCTGTAATACATTGACAGACAATAGACAATAGACAATAGGTGCAGGAGTAGGCCATTCGGCCCTTCGAGCCAGCACCACAATTCACTGTGATCCTGGCTGATCATCCACAATCAGTATCCAGTCCCTGCCTTATCCCCATAATCTTTGATTCCGCTATCTTTAAGAGCTCTCTCCATCTCTTTCTTGGAAGCATCCAGAGACTTGGCCTCCACTGCCTTCTGGGGCAGAGCATTCCACATATCCACCACTCTCTGGGTGAAAAAGTTTTTCTTCAACTCCGTTCTAAATGGCCTACCCCTTATTCTTAAACTGTGACCTCTGGTTCTGGACTCACCCATCAGCGGGAACATGCTTCCTGCCTCCAGCGTGTCCAATCCCTTAATAATCTTATATGTTTCAATCAGATCTCCTCTCAGCCTTCTAAATTCCAGTGTATACAAGCCCAGTCGCTCCAATCTCTCAACATATGACAGTCCTGCCATCCTGGGAATTAACCTCGTGAACCTACGCTGCACTCCCTCAATAGCAAGAATGTCTGTCCTCAAATTTGGAAACCAAAACTGCACACAATACTCCAGGTGTGGTCTCACTAGGGCCCTGTACAGCTGCAGAAGGACCTCTTTGCTCCTATACTCAATTCCCCTTGTTATGAAGCCCAGCATGCCATTAGCTTTCTTTACTGCCTGCTGTACTTGCATGCTTGCTTTCAGTGACTGATGTACAAGAACACCTAGATCTCATTGTACTTCCCCTTTTCCTAACTTGACTCCATTTAGATAATAATCTGCCTTCCTGTTCTTACCACCAAAGTAGATAACCTCACATTTATCCACATTAAACTGCATCTGCCATGCAGCTGCCACTCAGCCAGCCTGTCCAAGTCACCCTGCATTCTCATAACATCCTCCTCACATTTCACACTGCCACCCAGCTTTGTGTCATCGGCAAATTTGCTAATGTTACTTTTAATCCCTCCATCTAAATCATTAATGTATATTGTAAACAGCTGCGGTCCCAGCACTGAACCCTGCGGTACCCCACTGGTCACCGCCTGCCATTCCAAAAGGGACACGTTAATCGCTACTCTTTGTTTCCTGTCAGCCAGCCAATTTTCAATCCATGTCAGTACTCTGCCCCCAATACCATGTGCCCTAATTTTGCCCACTAATCTCCTATGTGGGACTTTATCAAAGGCTTTCTGAAAGTCCAGGTACACTACATCCACTGGCTCTCCCTTGTCCATTTTCATAGTTACATCCTCAAAAAGTTCCAGAAGATTAGTCAAGCACGATTTCCCCTTCGTAAATCCATACTGACTCGGACCTATCCTGTTACTGCTATCCAGATGTGTCGTAATTTCATCTTTTATAATTGACTCCAGCATCTTTCCCACCACTGACGTCAGGCTAACCGGTCTATAATTCCCTGTTTTCTCTCTCCCTCCTTTCTTGAAAAGTGGGATAACATTAACCACCCTCCAATCCACAGGAACTGATCCTGAATCTATCGAACATTGGAAAATGATTACTAATGTGTCCACGATTTCTAACGCCACCTCCTTAAGTACTCTGGGATGCAGACCATCAGGTCCCGGGGACTTATCAGCCTTCAGATCCAACAGTCTATCCAACACCATTTCCTGCCTAGTATAAATTTCCTTCAGTTCATCCATTACCCTAGGTCCTTTGGCCACTATTATATCTGGGAGATTTTTTTGTGTCTTCCCTAGTGAAGACAGATCCAAAGTACCTGTCCAACTCATCTGCCATTTCCTTGTTCCCCATAATAAACTCACCTGTTTCTGTCTTCAAGGGCCCAGTTTTGGTCTTAACTATTTTTTTCCTTTTCACATACCTAAAGAAGCTTTTACTATCCTCCTTTATATTCTTGGCTAGTTTACCTTCATACCTCATTTCTTCTCTGCGTGTTGCCTTTTTAGTTATCTTCTGTTGCTCTTTAAAAGTTTCCCAATCCTCCGGCTTCCCACTCGTCTTTGCTATGTTATACTTCTTCTCTTTCATTTTTATACTGTCCTTTACTTCCCTTGTCAGCCACGGCCTCCCCTTATTCCCCTTAGGATCTTTCTTCCTCTTTGGAATGAACTGATCCTGCACCTTCTGCATTATTCCCAGAAATACCTGCTATTGTTGTTCCACTGTCATCCCTGCTAGGGTATTGTTCCATTGAACTTTGGCCAGCTCCTCCCTCATAGCTCCAGAGTTCCCTTTGTTCAACTGTAATACTCACACTTCTGATTTTCCCTTCTCCCTCTCAATTTGTAGATTAAAACTTATCGTATTATGGTCACTACCTCTTAATGGCTCCTTTACCTCAAGGTCCCTGATCAATTCCGGTTCACTTCACAACACTAAATCTAGAATTGCCTTTTGTCTGGTAGGCTCCAGTACAAGCTGTTCTAGGGATCCATCTTGGAGGCACTCCACAAACTCCCTTTCTTGGGGTCCAGTACCAACCTGATTCTTCCAGTCTACCTGCATGTTGAAATCCCCCATAACAACTGTAGCATTACCTTTGCTACATACCAATTTTAACTCTTGATTCAGCTTACACCCTACATCCAGACTACTGTTTGGGGGCCTGTAGATAACTCCCATTAGAGTCTTTCTACCCATTAGAATTTCTCAGTTCTATCCATACTGACTCTACGTCTCCTGATTCTATGTCCCCCCTCACAAGGGACTGAATATCATTCCTCACCAACAGAGCCACCCCACCCCCTCTGCCCATCAGTCTGTCCTTTCGATAGGACGTATATCCTTGAATATTCATTTCCCAGGCCCTGTCCACTTGAAGCCATGTCTCTGCTATTCCCACAACAACATACAGGTCTCGAATATTGTGACCATTGACAAGCAAGCCGGTCGCGATAAGTGGAAAAGAATAAGGTTGCACGTTCTCCGTGCTCCGGTTTTCTCCCACATCTCAACAACGTAAAGGTTGCTAAGATGATTGGCTATTGCAAGTCGCTCCCTGTGTGATAGGAGGTGGCATTGAAGATAGATGAATGTGTGGGAGAATAAAGTGGTTTAGGGTAGGATAAATGTAAATGGGGCTTCATAGCTGGCATGGACTCAAGAGGCCAGAGGTCCTTTTCCTGTGTTGCATTTCACCGTGATGATGTTGCTGTGGATGAATGGGGAGCAGTATATCAAACCAACTGGGTGATTGATTTCTCCTTCCAGTGAAAAAATTCCCCCCCCACCAACATTTCTGACTTTTACCTCTACTCACCTGCCTATCACTTCCCCCTGGTCCCCTCTTCCTTCCCCTTCTCCTCTCCTGTCATATTCCTGCTTCTCCAGCCCTTCACCTTTCCCATCCACCTGGCTTCACCAATCACCATCTAGCTAGTGTCCTTCCCCCCCCCCACCATCTTTTTATTCTGGTGTCTCCCCCCTTCCTTCTCAGTCCTGAAGAAGGGTCTCAACCCGAAATGTTAACTGTTTATTCATTTTCATAGATGTTGCCTGACCTGCTGAGTTCCTCTAGCATTTTGCGCGTGTACTAAGATGGATTGTAGATTCTTGTCCTGTCTGTTAACTCCATACGTTTCCACAGGTTAGAAATTAATACACAGGAGGTTTCCACTATATTTTTAAATTAAACCTACTGTTGACATTTATTATTCTTTGTTTCGGACAAAATGTTGCAGAGTAGGTGGGAACTGGTGTTTACATCCATTCTGTGCATGTGGTGATGAGGATTATGACTCAATGTAATTTAAATGCCAAAATGGAGAGAGAAAATAAAATGTGGTTGGTTTCAAAATTGATTCATTTGAAAATTCCAAGCTTAGAAAGTGAGGATGTAATGTTAAGGCTTTCTAAAGCATTGGTGAAGCCTCAGATGGGGTATTGTGAGCAGTGTCAGGCCCCTTATCTAAGAAAGGATGTGCTAACATTGGGGAGAGTTCAAAGGAGGTTCACGAGAACGATTCCAGGATTGAAAGGCTTGCTATATGAAGAGTGCTGGATGGCTCTGGGCCTGTATTCACTGGAATTCAGAAGAATGAGGGGTGACCTCATTGAAACCTATCGAATGCTGAAAGGCCTCGACAAAGGGGATGTGAAGAAGATGTTTCTTATGGTGGGAGAGTGTATTACCAGAGGACACAGCCTCAGAATAGAGGGGTGTCCTTTCAGAATGGAGGTGAGGAGGAATTTCTTTTGCCAGTGAGTGGTGAATCTATGGAATCCGTTGCCACAGGCAGCTATGGAGGCAAAGTCTTTACATATATTTAAGGCAGAGGTTGGCAGATTCTTGATTACTCAGGGAATGAAGAGATATGGGGAGAGGACAGGAGATTGGGTCTGAGAGGGAAATGGATCAGACATGATGAAATGATGGAGCAGACTCGATGGGCCAAATGGCCTAATTCTGCCCCTATATCTTATGGTCTTAACTTGACCAATAACTAAAGAAAAGTGAGTGAAAGTTACTTATAACTAAACACACAAGGTGCTGAGGAACTCAACAAGTCAGGCATCATTTATGGGAAGGAATACATTGACATTTCAGGCTGAGACTCTCCATCAGGACTAGAAAGGAAGGGGAAAGAAGCCAAAATCAGAAGATGGCGGGGAGGGTAAAGAGTATAAGCTAGAAGGTGAAAGGTGAAGTCCCTCTCTCACTGCTCCCCCTCCGTGATAACATCCAGTATTTTCCCCCCACCCTTCCCTCTTCTTCCATTTCCCACTTTTGGTCCACTTTTAACCTTTCTCTTGCCTATAACCTCCCCCGGTACACCTCCTCCTTCCCTTTCTTCCATGGTCCACTCTCCTCTCCTGTTAGATTCCATCTTTTCCGCCCTTTACCTTTTCCACCTGTCACCTCCCGGTTTCTCACTTCATCCCCCCACCGCCTGGCTTCACCTCACCTTTATGCTTGTACTCCTACACCTCCCTCACTTTCCTATTCTGGCTTCTTCTCCCTATCTTTTCAGACCCGATGTAGGGTTCCAGCACAGAACAATCAAATGCTTATTCATTCTCATATATGTTACCTCACCTGCCGAGTTCCTCCAGCAACTTTATGTGTGTTGCTCTGGATTTCCAGTACTTGCAGAATCTTATGTATTTATAATGAAACAGAAGGGTCACAATATAATGAAATGAACGGCCTGGCAGCCCAACAAATCCATGCAAGCTCCAACAGGACAATCCCATTGCCTAATTCGCCTCTCACTCATTCACTCTCTCATGTCCATCAGTCTTCCACTTCTTTATATTCTTTTGCCAATTACCAGGGTAATTTACAAAGTTCAAAGGGCATTTATTATGTATACATTGTACAATTTTGGGATTTGCCTTCTTAAAGACAGCCACAAAACAAGAATCCCAAAGGAAACCATTTTAAAAAGATCATTACACACCGAATGTGCAGAGAAAAAGCATGCAAACAATAAAAGTAAGAAAACAGCACATAGCTAATTTGTGCAGATGTCACTGAAAATCATAGAATTGCAAGGAGAACATGCCAACTCCATATCGACAGAATTCAAGGCTGGGTTTTGAAACTGGGACTCTGGAATTGTGAGACTGAATGAGACTGGGTCACTGGAGCTGTGAGACTGGGTGAGACTGGAACTCTGGAATTGTGAGACTGGGTGAGACTGGATCACTGGAGTTGTCAGACTGAATGAGACAGGGGCTCTGGAGTTGTGAGATTGGATGATATTGAGTCTCTGGAGCTGTGAGACTGGGTGAGACTGGGTCTCTGGAGTTGTGAGATTGGATGATATTGGGTCTCTGGAGCTGTGAGACTGGGTGAGACTGGGGCTCTGGAGTTGTGAGATTGGATGATATTGGGTCTCTGGAGCTGTGAGACTGGGTGAGACTGGGGCTCTGGAGTTGTGAGATTGGATGATATTGGGTCTCTGGATTTGTGAGACTGGGTGATACTGACTATCTGGAGTTGTGAGATTGGATGACATTGGGTGTCTGGGGTCGTGGGACCAGGTCTCTGGAGTAGTGAGATTGGGTGATATTGGGTCTCTGGAGTTGTGAGACAGGGACTCTGGATTTTTGAGATTTGCTCTCTGGAGTTGTGGGACAGGCTGAGACTGGGTCTCTGGAGTTGTGGGACCCAGTTTCTGGAACTGGGAGACTTGGTCTCTGCAGTTGTCAGTCTGGCTGATACTGGGTGGGATGGGGACTGTGGAGTTGTGAGATTGGGTTTCTGGAATTGTGAGACTTGTCTCTGGATTTAGCGACCAAGTTTCTGGAGTTCAGAGACTGTGAGACTTTGCTTCTGGATTTAGAGACTGGGTCACCAGGACTGTGAGACTTGTCTCTGGATTTAGTGGTTGGGTCTCAGGAATAGCGAGTCTGTGTGGGACAGGGTCCCTGGAGGTGTGGGACTGGGTCTCTGGAGGTGTGGGTCTGGGTCTCTGGAGGTGTGGGACAAGGTCTCTGGAATTGAGGGACTGGGTCTCTGGAGGTGAGGGACTGGGTCTCTGGGGTTGTGGGACTGGGTCTCTGGAGGTGTGGGACTGGGTCTCGGGAGATGTGGGACCCAGTTTCTGGAATTGGGAGACTGGGTCTCGGCAGTCATCAGTCTGGGTGGTACTGGGTGGGACTGGGACTGTGGAGTTGTGAGATTGGGTCTCTGGAATTGTGGGACTGGGTGAGATTGGGTTTCTGGAATTGTGGGACTGGATGAGATTGGGTTTCTGGAATTGTGGGACTGGGTGAGATTGGGTCTCTGGAATTGTGGGACTGGGTGAGATTGGGTCTCTGGAATTGTGGGACTGGGTGAGATTGGGTTTCTGGACTTGTGGGACTGGGTGAGATTGGATCTCTGGAATTGTGAGAGTTGTCTCCGGATTTAGTGACCAAATCTCTGGAGTTGATAGACTGTGTTGGACTTTGCCTCTGGATTAAGTGACTGGGTCACCGGAATTGTGAGACTTGTCTTTGGATTTAGTGGTTGGGTCTCAGGAATAGTGAGCCTGTGTGAGACTGGGTCTCTGGAGGTGAGGGACTGGGTCTGTGGAGGTGAGGAACTGGGTGAGACCGGGACTCTGGAGGTGTGAGACTGGGTCTCTGGAGTTGTGAGATTGGATGATATTAGGTCTCTGGAGTAGTGAGATTGGGTGATATTGGGTCTCTGGAGTTGTGAGACAGGGACTCTGGATTTTTGAGATTTGCTCTCTGGAGTTGTGGGACAGGCCGAGACTGGGTCTCCGGAGTTGTGGGACCCAGTTTCTGAAATTGGGAGACTGGGTCTCTGCAGTTGTCAGTCTGGGTGATACTGAGTGGGACTGGGACTGTGGAGTTGTGAGATTGGGTCTCTGGAATTGTGGGACTGGGTGAGACTGGGTCTCTGGAATTGTGAGACTTGTCTCTGGATTTAGCGACCAAGTTTCTGGAGTTCAGAGACTGTTTGGGACTTTGCCTCTGGATTCAGTAAGTGGGTCACCGGGACTGTGAGACTTATCTCTGGATTTAGTGGTCGGGTCTCAGGAATAGTGAGTCTGTGGAGGTGAGGGCCTGGGTCTCTGGAGGTGTGGGACTGGGTCTCTGGAGGCGTGGGACTGGGTCCCTGGAGGTGAGGGACTGGGTCTCTGGAGGTGTGGGACTGGGTCTCCGGAGGTGTGAGACTGGGTCTCTGGAGGTGAGGGACTGGGTCTCTGGGGTTTTGGGACTGGTTCTCTGGAGTCGTGGGACTGGGTCTCTGGAGGTGAGGGACATGGTCTCTGGAGGTGAGGGACAGGGTCTCTGGAAGTGAGGGACAGGGTCTCTGGAGGTGTGAAACTGGGTCTCTGGAGGTGTGGGACTGGGTCTCTGGAGTTGTGAGATTGGATGACATTGGGTCTCTGGGGTCATGGGACTGGGTCTCTGGGGTTGTGGGACCGGATCTCTGGAGTTGTGAGATTGGATGATATTGGGTCTCTGGAGTTGTGAGACTGGGTGAGACTGGGTATCTGGAGTTGTGAGATTGGATGATATTGGGTGTCTGGGGTCGTGGGACCAGGTCTCTGGAGTAGTGAGATTGGGTGATATTGGGTCTCTGGAGTTGTGAGACAGGGACTCTGGATTTTTGAGATTTGCTCTCTGGAGTTGTGGGACAGGCCGAGACTGGGTCTCCATAGTTGTGGGACTCAGTTTCTGGAATTGGGAGACTGGGTCTCTGCAGTTGTCAGTCTGGCTGATACTGGGTGGGACTGGGACTGTGGAGTTGTGAGATTGGGTCTCTGGAATTGTGGGACTGGGTGAGATTGGGTCTCTGGAATTGTGGGACTGGGTGAGATTGGGTTTCTGGAATTGTGGGACTGGGTGAGATTGGGTCTCTGGAATTGTGAGAGTTGTCTCCAGATTTAGTGACCAAATCTCTGGAGTTGATAGACTGTGTTGGACTTTGCCTCTGGATTTAGTGACTGGGTCACGGGAATTGTGAGACTTGTCTCTGGATTTAGTGGTTGGGTCTCAGGAATAGTGAGTCTGTGTGAGACTGGGTCTCTGGAGGTGAGGGACTGGGTCTGTGGAGGTGAGGGACTGGGTCTCTGGAATCATGGGACTGGGTGAGATTGGATCTCTGGAATTGTGAGACTGGGTGAGACTGGGTCTCTGGATTTGTGAGACTGGTTGAGATCGGGACTCTGGAGTTGTGAGACTGGGTGAGACTGGGTCTCTGGCGTCGTGGGACAGGGTCTCTGGGGTCGTGGGACTGGGTCTCTGGGGTCGTGGGACAAGGTCACTGGGGTCGTGGGACCGGGTCTCTGGGGTCGTGGGACCGGGTCTCTGGAGTAGTGAGATTGCATGATATTGGGTCTCTGGAGTTGTGAGACAGGGACTCTGGATTTTTGAGATTTGCTCTCTGGAGTTGTGGGACAGGCTGAGACTGGGTCTCCGGAGTTGTGGGACCCAGTTTCTGGAACTGGGAGACTCGGTCTCTGCAGTTGTCAGTCTGGCTGATACTGGGTGGGACGGGGACTGTGGAGTTGTGAGATTGGGTTTCTGGAATTGTGAGACTTGTCTCTGGATTTAGCGACCAAGTTTCCGGAGTTCAGAGACTGTGAGACTTTGCTTCTGGATTTAGAGACTGGGTCACCAGGACTGTGAGACTTGTCTCTGGATTTAGTGGTTGGGTCTCAGGAATAGTGAGTCTGTGTGGGACAGGGTCCCTGGAGGTGTGGGACTGGGTTCTTGGAGGTATGGGTCTGGGTCTCTGGAGGTGAGGGACCGAGTATCTGGATTTGAGGGACTGGGTTCCTGGAGCAGTTGGACTGGGTCTCTGGAGGTGTGGGACTGGATCTCTGGAAGTGTGGGACTGGGTCTCCGGAGGTGAGGGACTGGGTCTCTGGAGGTGTGGGACTGGGTCTCTGGAGGCGAGGGACTGGGTCTCTTGAGGTGAGGGACTGGGTCTCTGGAATTGTGGGACTGGGTCTCTGGAGGTGTGGGACTGGGTCTCTGGAGGCGAGGAACAGGGTCTCTGGAGGTGAGGGACTGGGTCTCTGGAGGTGTGGGACTGGGTCTCTGGAGGCGAGGGACTGGGTCTCTGGAATTGTGGGACTGGTTCTCTGGAGATGAGGGACTGGGTCTCTGGAATTGTGGGACTGGGTCTCTGGAGGTGTGGGACTGGGTCTCTGGAGGCGAGGGACTGGGTCTCTGGAATTGTGGGACTGGTTCTCTGGAGATGAGGGACTGGGTCTCTGGAATTGTGGGACTGGGTCTCTGGAGGTGAGGGACTGGGTCTCTGGAATTTTGGGACTGGGTCTCTGGGGGTGTGGGACTGGGTCTCTGGAGGTGAGGGACTGGGTCCCTGGAGGTGTGGGACTGGATCTCTGGAGGTGTGGGACTGGGTCTCCGGAGGTGAGGGACTGGGTCTCTGGAGGTGTGGGACATGGTCTCTGGAGGCGAGGGACTGGGTCTCTTGAGGTGAGGGACTGGGTCTCCGGAATTGTGGGACTGGGTCTCTGGAGGTGTGGGACTGGGTCTCTGGAGGCGAGGAACTGGGTCTCTGGAGGTGAGGGACTGGGTCTCTGGAGGTGTGGGACTGGGTCTCTGGAGGTGAGGGACTGGGTCTCTGGAATTTTGGGACTGGGTCTCTGGGGGTGTGGGACTGGGTCTCTGGAGGTGAGGGACTGGGTCTCTGGAGGTGTGGGACTGGGTCTCTGGAGGTGTGGGACTTGGTCTCTGGAGGTGAGGGACTGGGTCTCTGTAGGTGAGGAACAGGGTCTCTGGAGGTGAGGGACTGGGTCTCTGGAGGCGAGGGACTGGGTCTCTTGAGGTGAGGGACTGGGTCTCTGGAATTGTGGGACTGGGTCTCTGGAGGTGTGGGACTGGGTCTCTGGAGGTGAGGGACTGGGTCTCTGGAGGTGTGGGACTGGGTCTCTGGAGGTGAGGGACTGGGTCTCTTGAGGTGAGGGACTGGGTCTCTGGAATTGTGCAACTGGGTCTCTGGAGGTGTGGGACTGGGTCTCTGGAGGCGAGGAACAGGGTCTCTGGAGGTGAGGGACTGGGTCTCTGGAGGTGTGGGACTGGGTCTCTGGAGGCGAGGGACTGGGTCTCTGGAATTATGGGACTGGTTCTCTGGAGATGAGGGACTGGGTCTCTGGAATTGTGGGACTGGGTCTCTGGAGGTGTGGGACTGGGTCTCTGGAGGCGAGGGACTGGGTCTCTGGAATTGTGGGACTGGTTCTCTGGAGATGAGGGACTGGGTCTCTGGAATTGTGGGACTGGGTCTCTGGAGGTGAGGGACTGGGTCTCTGGAATTTTGGGACTGGGTCTCTGGGGGTGTGGGACTGGGTCTCTGGAGGTGAGGGACTGGGTCTCTGGAGGTGTGGGACTGGGTCTCTGGAGGTGTGGGACTGGGTCTCTGGAGGTGAGGGACTGGGTCTCTGGAGGTGAGGGACAGGGTCTCTGGAGGTGTGGGACTGGGTCTCTGGAGGTGAGGGACTGGGTCTCTGGAGGTGTGGGACTGGGTCTCTGGAGGTGTGGGACTGGGTCTCTTGAGGTGAGGGACTGGGTCTCTGGAATTGTGGGACTGGGTCTCTGGAGGTGTGGGACTGGGTCTCTGGAGGTGAGGAACAGGGTCTCTGGAGGTGAGGGACTGGGTCTCTGGAGGTGTGGGACTGGGTCTCTGGAGGTGAGGGACTGGGTCTCTGGAATTGTGGGACTGGTTCTCTGGAGATGAGGGACTGGGTCTCTGGAATTGTGGGACTGGGTCTCTGGAGGTGTGGGACTGGGTCTCTGGAGGCGAGGGACTGGGTCTCTGGAATTGTGGGACTGGTTCTCTGGAGATGAGGGACTGGGTCTCTGGAATTGTGGGACTGGGTCTCTGGAGGTGAGGGACTGGGTCTCTGGAATTTTGGGACTGGGTCTCTGGGGGTGTGGGACTGGGTCTCTGGAGGTGAGGGACTGGGTCCCTGGAGGTGTGGGACTGGGTCTCTGGAGGTGTGGGACTTGGTCTCTGGAGGTGAGGGACTGGGTCTCTGTAGGTGAGGAACAGGGTCTCTGGAGGTGAGGGACTGGGTCTCTGGAGGCGAGGGACTGGGTCTCTTGAGGTGAGGGACTGGGTCTCTGGAATTGTGGGACTGGGTCTCTGGAATTGTGGGACTGGGTCTCTGGAGGTGAGGGACTGGGTCTCTGTAGGTGAGGAACAGGGTCTCTGGAGGTGAGGGACCGGGTCTCTGGAGGTGAGGAACAGGGTCTCTGGAGGTGTGGGACTGAGTCTCTGGAGGTGAGGGACCGGGTCTCAGGAGGTGTGGGACTGGGTCTCTGTAGGTGAGGAACAGGGTCTCTGGAGGTGAGGGATTGGGTCTCTGGAGTTGTGGGACTGGGTCTCTGGAGGTGAGGGACCGAGTCTCAGGAGGTGAGAGACCGGGTCTCTGGAGGTGAGGGACCGGGTCTCTGGAGGTGAGGGACCGGGTCTCTGGAGGTGAGAGACCGGGTCTCTGGAGGTGAGGGACCGGGTCTCTGTAGGTGAGGAACAGGGTCTCTGGAGGTGAGGAACAGGGTCTCAGGTGAGAGACCGGGTCTCTGGAGTTGTGGGACTGAGTCTCTGGAGGTGAGGAACAGGGTCTCTGGAGGTGAGGGATTGGATCTCTGGAGGTGTGGGCTGGGTCTCAGGAGGTGAGGGACCGGGTCTCAGGAGGTGAGGGACAGGGTCTCTGGAGGTGAGGGACCGTGTCTCTGGAGGTGAGGGACTGGGTCTCTAGAGGTGAGGGACAGGGTCTCTGGAGGTGAGGGACCGGGTCTCAGGAGGTGAGGGACCGGGTCTCTGGAATTGTGGGACTGGTTCTCTGGAGATGAGGGACTGGGTCTCTGGAATTGTTTGACTGGGTCTCTGGAGGTGTGGGACTGGGTCTCTGGAGGCGAGGGACTGGGTCTCTGGAATTGTGGGACTGGTTCTCTGGAGATGAGGGACTGGGTCTCTGGAATTGTGGGACTGGGTCTCTGGAGGTGAGGGACTGGGTCTCTGGAATTTTGGGACTGGGTCTCTGTGGGTGTGGGACTGGGTCTCTGGAGGTGAGGGACTGGGTCCCTGGAGGTGTGGGACTGGGTCTCTGGAGGTGTGGGACTTGGTCTCTGGAGGTGAGGGACTGGGTCTCTGTAGGTGAGGAACAGGGTCTCTGGAGGTGAGGGACTGGGTCTCTGGAATTTTGGGACTGGGTCTCTGTGGGTGTGGGACTGGGTCTCTGGAGGCGAGGGACTGGGTCTCTTGAGGTGAGGGACTGGGTCTCTGGAATTGTGGGACTGGGTCTCTGGAGGTGTGGGACTGGGTCTCTGGAGGCGAGGAACAGGGTCTCTGGAGGTGAGGGACTGGGTCTCTGGAGGTGTGGGACTGGGTCTCTGGAGGCGAGGGACTGGGTCTCTGGAATTGTGGGACTGGTTCTCTGGAGATGAGGGACTGGGTCTCTGGAATTGTGGGACTGGGTCTCTGGAGGTGTGGGACTGGGTCTCTGGAGGCGAGGAACAGGGTCTCTGGAGGTGAGGGACTGGGTCTCTGGAGGTGTGGGACTGGGTCTCTGGAGGAGAGGAACAGGGTCTCTGGAATTGTGGGACTGGGTCTCTGGAGGTGAGGGACTGGGTCTCTGTAGGTCAGGAACAGGGTCTCTGGAGGTGTGGAACAGGGTCTCTGGAGGTGAGGGATTGGGTCTCTGGAGGTGAGGGACCGGGTCTCTGGAGGTGAGGAACAGGGTCTCTGGAGGTGTGGGACTGAGTCTCTGGAGGTGAGGGACCGGGTCTCAGGAGGTGTGGGGCTGGGTCTCTGGAGGTGAGGGACCGAGTCTCAGGAGGTGAGAGACCGGGTCTCTGGAGGTGAGGGACTGGGTCTCTGGAGGTGTGGGACTGGGTCTCTGGAGGCGAGGGACTGGGTCTCTGGAATTGTGGGACTGGGTCTCTGGAGGTGAGGGACTGGGTCTCTGTAGGTGAGGAACAGGGTCTCTGGAGGTGAGGGACCGGGTCTCTGGAGGTGAGGAACAGGGTCTCTGGAGGTGTGGGACTGAGTCTCTGGAGGTGAGGGACCGGGTCTCAGGAGGTGTGGGACTGGGTCTCTGTAGGTGAGGAACAGGGTCTCTGGAGGTGAGGGACTGGGTCTCTGGAGTTGTGGGACTGGGTCTCTGGAGGTGAGGGACCGAGTCTCAGGAGGTGAGAGACCGGGTCTCTGGAGGTGAGGGACCGGGTCTCTGGAGGTGAGGAACAGGGTCTCTGGAGGTGAGAGACTGGGTCTCTGGAGGTGAGAGACCGGGTCTCTGGAGGTGAGGGACCGGGTCTCTGTAGGTGAGGAACAGGGTCTCTGGAGGTGAGAGACTGGGTCTCTGGAGGTGAGAGACCGGGTCTCTGGAGGTGAGGGACCGGGTCTCTGTAGGTGAGGAACAGGGTCTCTGGAGGTGAGGAACAGGGTCTCAGGTGAGAGACCGGGTCTCTGGAGTTGTGGGACTGAGTCTCTGGAGGTGAGGAACAGGGTCTCTGGAGGTGAGGGATTGGATCTCTGGAGGTGTGGGACTGGGTCTCAGGAGGTGAGGGACCGGGTCTCAGGAGGTGAGGGACAGGGTCTCTGGAGGTGAGGGACCGGGACTCTGGAGGTGTGGAACAGGGTCTCTGGAGGTGTGGGACTGGGTCTCTGGAATTGTGGGACTGGGTCTCTGGAGGTGTGGGACTGGGTCTCTGGAGGCGAGGGACTGGGTCTCTGGAATTGTGGGACTGGTTCTCTGGAGATGAGGGACTGGGTCTCTGGAGGTGTGGGACTGGGTCTCTGGAATTGAGGGACTGGGTCTCTGGAATTGTGGGACTGGGTCTCTGGAGGTGAGGGACTGGGTCTCTGGAATTTTGGGACTGGGTCTCTGGGGGTGTGGGACTGGGTCTCTGGAGGTGAGGGAGTGGGTCCCTGGAGGTGAGAGACCGGGTCTCTGGAGGTGAGGGACCGGGTCTCTGTAGGTGAGGAACAGGGTCTCTGGAGGTGAGGAACAGGGTCTCAGGTGAGAGACCGGGTCTCTGGAGTTGTGGGACTGAGTCTCTGGAGGTGAGGAACAGGGTCTCTGGAGGTGAGGGATTGGATCTCTGGAGGTGTGGGCTGGGTCTCAGGAGGTGAGGGACCGGGTCTCAGGAGGTGAGGGACAGGGTCTCTGGAGGTGAGGGACTGGGTCTCTGGAGGTGTGGGACTGGGTCTCTGGAGGTGAGGGACTGGGTCTCTGGAGGTGAGGGACTGGGTCTCTGGAGGTGTGGGACTGGTTCTCTGGAGATGAGGGACTGGGTCTCTGGAATTGTGGGACTGGTTCTCTGGAGATGAGGGACTGGGTCTCTGGAATTGTGGGACTGGGTCTCTGGAGGTGAGGGACTGGGTCTCTGGAATTTTGGGACTGGGTCTCTGGGGGTGTGGGACTGGATCTCTGGAGGTGAGGGAGTGGGTCCCTGGAGGTGTGGGACTGGGTCTCTGGAGGTGTGGGACTTGGTCTCTGGAGGTGAGGAACAGGGTCTCTGGAGGTGAGGGACTGGGTCTCTGGAATTGTGGGACTGGGTCTCTGGAGGTGAGGGACTGGGTCTCTGGAATTTTGGGACTGGGTCTCTGGGGGTGTGGGACTGGATCTCTGGAGGTGAGGGAGTGGGTCCCTGGATGTGTGGGACTGGGTCTCTGTGGGTGTGGGACTGGGTCTCTGGAGGCGAGGGACTGGGTCTCTTGAGGTGAGGGACTGGGTCTCTGGAATTGTGGGACTGGGTCTCTGGAGGTGTGGGACTGGGTCTCTGGAGGCGAGGAACAGGGTCTCTGGAGGTGAGGGACTGGGTCTCTGGAGGTGTGGGACTGGGTCTCTGGAGGCGAGGGACTGGGTCTCTGGAATTGTGGGACTGGTTCTCTGGAGATGAGGGACTGGGTCTCTGGAATTGTGGGACTGGGTCTCTGGAGGTGTGGGACTGGGTCTCTGGAGGCGAGGAACAGGGTCTCTGGAGGTGAGGGACTGGGTCTCTGGAGGTGTGGGACTGGGTCTCTGGAGGCGAGGGACTGGGTCTCTGGAATTGTGGGACTGGGTCTCTGGAGGTGAGGGACTGGGTCTCTGTAGGTCAGGAACAGGGTCTCTGGAGGTGTGGAACAGGGTCTCTGGAGGTGAGGGATTTGGTCTCTGGAGGTGAGGGACCGGGTCTCTGGAGGTGAGGAACAGGGTCTCTGGAGGTGTGGGACTGAGTCTCTGGAGGTGAGGGACCGGGTCTCAGGAGGTGTGGGACTGGGTCTCTGGAGGTGAGGGACCGAGTCTCAGGAGGTGAGAGACCGGGTCTCTGGAGGTGAGGGACCGGGTCTCTGGAGGTGAGGTACTGGGTCTCTGGAGGTGTGGGACTGCGTCTCTGGAGGCGAGGGACTGGGTCTCTGGAATTGTGGGACTGGGTCTCTGGAGGTGAGGGACTGGGTCTCTGTAGGTGAGGAACAGGGTCTCTGGAGGTGAGGGACAGGGTCTCTGGAGGTGTGGGACTGAGTCTCTGGAGGTGAGGGACCGGGTCTCAGGAGGTGTGGGACTGGGTCTCTGTAGGTGAGGAACAGGGTCTCTGGAGGTGAGGGATAGGGTCTCTGGAGTTGTGGGACTGGGTCTCTGGAGGTGAGGGACCGAGTCTCAGGAGGTGAGGAACAGGGTCTCTGGAGGTGAGAGTCTGGGTCTCTGGAGGTGAGAGACCGGGTCTCTGGAGGTGAGGGACCGGGTCTCTGTAGGTGAGGAACAGGGTCTCTGGAGGTGAGGAACAGGGTCTCAGGTGAGAGACCGGGTCTCTGGAGTTGTGGGACTGAGTCTCTGGAGGTGAGGAACAGGGTCTCTGGAGGTGAGGGACTGGGTCTCTGGAATTTTGGGACTGGGTCTCTGTGGGTGTGGGACTGGGTCTCTGGAGGCGAGGGACTGGGTCTCTTGAGGTGAGGGACTGGGTCTCTGGAATAGTGGGACAGGGTCTCTGGAGGTGTGGGACTGGGTCTCTGGAGGCGAGGAACAGGGTCTCTGGAGGTGAGGGACTGGGTCTCTGGAGGTGTGGGACTGGGTCTCTGGAGGCGAGGGACTGGGTCTCTGGAATTGTGGGACTGGTTCTCTGGAGATGAGGGACTGGGTCTCTGGAATTGTGGGACTGGGTCTCTGGAGGTGAGGGACTGGGTCTCTGGAGGCGAGGAACAGGGTCTCTGGAGGTGAGGGACTGGGTCTCTGGAGGTGTGGGACTGGGTCTCTGGAGGTGAGGGACTGGGTCTCTGGAATTTTGGGACTGGGTCTCTGGAGGTGAGGGACTTGGTCTCTGTAGGTCAGGAACAGGGTCTCTGGAGGTGTGGAACAGGGTCTCTGGAGGTGAGGGATTGGGTCTCTGGAGGTGAGGGACCGGGTCTCTGGAGGTGAGGAACAGGGTCTCTGGAGGTGTGGGACTGAGTCTCTGGAGGTGAGGGACCGGGTCTCAGGAGGTGTGGGACTGGGTCTCTGGAGGTGAGGGACCGAGTCTCAGGAGGTGAGAGACCGGGTCTCTGGAGGTGAGGGACCGGGTCTCTGGAGGTGAGGGACTGGGTCTCTGGAGGTGTGGGACTGGGTCTCTGGAGGCGAGGGACTGGGTCTCTGGAATTGTGGGACTGGGTCTCTGGAGGTGAGGGACTGGGTCTCTGTAGGTGAGGAACAGGGTCTCTGGAGGTGAGGGACCGGGTCTCTGGAGGTGAGGAACAGGGTCTCTGGAGGTGTGGGACTGAGTCTCTGGAGGTGAGGGACCGGGTCTCAGGAGGTGTGGGACTGGGTCTCTGTAGGTGAGGAACAGGGTCTCTGGAGGTGAGGGATTGGGTCTCTGGAGTTGTGGGACTGGGTCTCTGGAGGTGAGGGACCGGGTCTCTGGAGGTGAGGGACCGGGTCTCTGGAAGTGAGGAACAGGGTCTCTGGAGGTGAGAGACTGGGTCTCTGGAGGTGAGAGACCGGGTCTCTGGAGGTGAGGGACCGGGTCTCTGTAGGTGAGGAACAGGGTCTCTGGAGGTGAGGAACAGGGTCTCAGGTGAGAGACCGGGTCTCTGGAGTTGTGGGACTGAGTCTCTGGAGGTGAGGAACAGGGTCTCTGGAGGTGAGGGATTGGATCTCTGGAGGTGTGGGCTGGGTCTCAGGAGGTGAGGGACCGGGTCTCAGGAGGTGAGGGACAGGGTCTCTGGAGGTGAGGGACCGGGTCTCTGGAGGTGAGGGACTGGGTCTCTAGAGGTGAGGGACAGGGTCTCTGGAAGTGAGGGACCGGGTCTCAGGAGGTGAGGGACCGGTTCTCTGGAGGTGAGGGACTGGGTCTCTGGAGGTGAGGGACTGAGTCTCTGGAGGTGAGGGACTGGGTCTCTGGAAGTGAGGGACCGGGTCTCAGGAGGTGTGGGACTGGGTCTCTGGAGGTGAGGGACCGGGTCTCTGGAGGTGAGGGACTGGGTCTCTGGAGGTGTGGGACTGGGTCTCTGGAGGTGTGGAACAGGGTCTCTGGAGGCGAGGGACTGGGTCTCTGGAATTGTGGGACTGGGTCTCTGGAGGTGAGGGACTGGGTCTCAGGAGGTGAGGAACAGGGTCTCTGGAGGTGAGGGACCGGGTCTCTGGAGGTGAGGAACAGGGTCTCTGGAGGTGTGGGACTGAGTCTCTGGAGGTGAGGGACCGGGTCTCTGGAAGTGAGGTACCAGGTCTCTGTAGGTGAGGAACAGGGTCTCTGGAGGTGAGGAACAGGGTCTCAGGTGAGAGACCGGGTCTCTGGAGTTGTGGGACTGAGTCTCTGGAGGTGAGGAACAGGGTCTCTGGAGGTGAGGGATTGGATCTCTGGAGGTGTGGGCTGGGTCTCAGGAGGTGAGGGACCGGGTCTCAGGAGGTGAGGGACAGGGTCTCTGGAGGTGAGGGACCGGGTCTCTGGAGGTGAGGGACTGGGTCTCTAGAGGTGAGGGACAGGGTCTCTGGAGGTGAGGGACCGGGTCTCAGGAGGTGAGGGACTGGGTCTCTTGAGGTGAGGGACTGGGTCTCTGGAATTGTGGGACTGGGTCTCTGGAGGTGTGGGACTGGGTCTCTGGAGGCGAGGAACAGGGTCTCTGGAGGTGAGGGACTGGGTCTCTGGAGGTGTGGGACTGGGTCTCTGGAGGTGAGGGACAGGGTCTCTGGAATTGTGGGACTGGGTCTCTGGAGGTGAGGGACTGGGTCTCTGTAGGTCAGGAACAGGGTCTCTGGAGGTGTGGAACAGGGTCTCTGGAGGTGAGGGACTGGGTCTCTGGAGGTGAGGGACCGGGTCTCTGGAGGTGAGGAACAGGGTCTCTGGAGGTGTGGGACTGGGTCTCTGGAGGTGAGGGACCGGGTCTCAGGAGGTGTGGGACTGGGTCTCTGGAGGTGAGGGACCGAGTCTCAGGAGGTGAGAGACCGGGTCTCTGGAGGTGAGGGACCGGGTCTCTGGAGGTGAGGGACTGGGTCTCTGGAGGTGTGGGACTGGGTCTCTGGAATTGTGGGACTGGGTCTCTGGAGGTGAGGGACTGGGTCTCTGTAGGTGAGGAACAGGGTCTCTGGAGGTGAGGGACCGGGTCTCTGGAGGTGAGGAACAGGGTCTCTGGAGGTGTGGGACTGAGTCTCTGGAGGTGAGGGACCGGGTCTCAGGAGGTGTGGGACTGGGTCTCTGTAGGTGAGGAACAGGGTCTCTGGAGGTGAGGGATTGGGTCTCTGGAGTTGTGGGACTGGGTCTCTGGAGGTGAGGGACCGAGTCTCAGGAGGTGAGAGACCGGGTCTCTGGAGGTGAGGGACCGGGTCTCTGGAGGTGAGGAACAGGGTCTCTGGAGGTGAGAGACTGGGTCTCTGGAGGTGAGAGACCGGGTCTCTGGAGGTGAGGGACCGGGTCTCTGGAGGTGAGGAACAGGGTCTCTGGAGGTGAGAGACTGGGTCTCTGGAGGTGAGAGACCGGGTCTCTGGAGGTGAGGGACCGGGTCTCTGTAGGTGAGGAACAGGGTCTCTGGAGGTGAGGAACAGGGTCTCAGGTGAGAGACCGGGTCTCTGGAGTTGTGGGACTGAGTCTCTGGAGGTGAGGAACAGGGTCTCTGGAGGTGAGGGATTGGATCTCTGGAGGTGTGGGCTGGGTCTCAGGAGGTGAGGGACCGGGTCTCAGGAGGTGAGGGACAGGGTCTCTGGAGGTGAGGGACCGGGTCTCTGGAGGTGAGGGACTGGGTCTCTAGAGGTGAGGGACAGGGTCTCTGGAGGTGAGGGACCGGGTCTCTGGAGGTGAGGGACCGGGTCTCTGGAATTGTGGGACTGGTTCTCTGGAGATGAGGGACTGGGTCTCTGGAATTGTGGGACTGGGTCTCTGGAGGTGTGGGACTGGGTCTCTGGAGGTGAGGGACTGGGTCTCTGGAATTGTGGGACTGGGTCTCTGGAGATGAGGGACTGGGTCTCTGGAATTGTGGGACTGGGTCTCTGGAGGTGAGGGACTGGGTCTCTGGAATTGTGGGACTGGGTCTCTGGAGGTGTGGGACTGGGTCTCTGGAGGTGAGGGACTGGGTCTCTGGAGGTGTGGGACTGGGTCTCTGGAGGTGAGGGACTGGGTCTCTGGAGGTGTGGGACTGGGTCTCTGGAGGTGAGGGACTGGGTCTCTGGAGGTGTGGGACTGGGTCTCTGGAGGTGAGGGACTGGGTCTCTGGAATTTTGGGACTGGGTCTCTGGAGGTGAGGGACTGGGTCTCTGGAGGTGAGGGACTGGGTCTCTGGAGGTGAGAGACCGGGTCTCTGGAGGTGAGGGACCGGGTCTCTGTAGGTGAGGAACAGGGTCTCTGGAGGTGAGGAACAGGGTCTCAGGTGAGAGACCGGGTCTCTGGAGTTGTGGGACTGAGTCTCTGGAGGTGAGGAACAGGGTCTCTGGAGGTGAGGGATTGGATCTCTGGAGGTGTGGGCTGGGTCTCAGGAGGTGAGGGACCGGGTCTCAGGAGGTGAGGGACAGGGTCTCTGGAGGTGAGGGACCGGGTCTCTGGAGGTGAGGGACTGGGTCTCCAGAGGTGAGGGACAGGGTCTCTGGAGGTGAGGGACCGGGTCTCTGGAATTGTGGGACTGGTTCTCTGGAGATGAGGGACTGGGTCTCTGGAATTGTGGGACTGGGTCTCTGGAGGTGAGGGACTGGGTCTCTGGAATTTTGGGACTGGGTCTCTGGAGGTGAGGGACTGGGTCTCTGGAATTTTGGGACTGGGTCTCTGTGGGTGTGGGACTGGGTCTCTGGAGGTGAGGGACTGGGTCCCTGGAGGTGTGGGACTGGGTCTCTGGAGGTGTGGGACTTGGTCTCTGGAGGTGAGGAACTGGGTCTCTGGAGGTGAGGGACTGGGTCTCTGGAATTTTGGGACTGGGTCTCTGTGGGTGTGGGACTGGGTCTCTGGAGGCGAGGGACTGGGTCTCTTGAGGTGAGGGACTGGGTCTCTGGAATTGTGGGACTGGGTCTCTGGAGGTGTGGGACTGGGTCTCTGGAGGCGAGGAACAGGGTCTCTGGAGGTGAGGGACTGGGTCTCTGGAGGTGTGGGACTGGGTCTCTGGAGGCGAGGGACTGGGTCTCCGGAATTGTGGGACTGGTTCTCTGGAGATGAGGTACTGGGTCTCTGGAATTGTGGGACTGGGTCTCTGGAGGTGTGGGACTGGATCTCTGGAGGCGAGGAACTGGGTCTCTGGAGGTGAGGGACTGGGTCTCTGGAGGTGTGGGACTGGGTCTCTGGAGGCGAGGGACTGGGTCTCTGGAATTGTGGGACTGGGTCTCTGGAGGTGAGGGACTTGGTCTCTGTAGGTCAGGAACAGGGTCTCTGGAGGTGTGGAACAGGGTCTCTGGAGGTGAGGGATTGGGTCTCTGGAGGTGAGGGACTGGGTCTCTGGAGGTGAGGGACCGGGTCTCTGGAGGTGTGGGACTGAGTCTCTGGAGGTGAGGGACCGGGTCTCAGGAGGTGAGAGACCGGGTCTCTGGAGGTGAGGGACCGGGTCTCTGGAGGTGAGGGACTGGGTCTCTGGAGGTGTGGGACTGGGTCTCTGGAGGCGAGGGACTGGGTCTCTGGAATTGTGGGACTGGGTCTCTGGAGGTGAGGGACTGGGTCTCTGGAGGTGAGGAACAGGGTCTCTGGAGGTGAGGGACAGGGTCTCTGGAGGTGTGGGACTGAGTCTCTGGAGGTGAGGGACCGGGTCTCAGGAGGTGTGGGACTGGGTCTCTGTAGGTGAGGAACAGGGTCTCTGGAGGTGAGGGATTGGGTCTCTGGAGTTGTGGGACTGGGTCTCTGGAGGTGAGGGACCGAGTCTCAGGAGGTGAGGAACAGGGTCTCTGGAGGTGAGAGACTGGGTCTCTGGAGGTGAGAGACCGGGTCTCTGGAGGTGAGGGACCGGGTCTCTGTAGGTGAGGAACAGGGTCTCTGGAGGTGAGGAACAGGGTCTCTGGAGGTGAGAGACCGGGTCTCTGGAGTTGTGGGACTGAGTCTCTGGAGGTGAGGAACAGGGTCTCTGGAGGTGAGGGACTGGGTCTCTGGAGGTGTGGGACTGGGTCTCTGTGGGTGTGGGACTGGGTCTCTGGAGGCGAGGGACTGGGTCTCTGGAGGTGAGGGACTGGGTCTCTGGAGGTGAGGGACAGGGTCTCTGGAGGTGAGGGACTGGGTCTCTGGAGGTGAGGAACAGGGTCTCTGGAGGTGTGGGACTGGGTCTCTGGAGGTGTGGGACTGGGTCTCTGGAGGTGAGGGACTGGGTCTCTGGAGGTGTGGGACTGGGTCTCTGGAGGTGAGGGACAGGGTCTCTGGAGGTGAGGGACTGGGTCTCTGGAGGTGAGGGACCGGGTCTCTGGAGGTGAGGGACTGGGTCTCTGGAGGTGTGGGACTGGGTCTCTGGAGGCGAGGGACTGGGTCTCTGGAATTGTGGGACTGGGTCTCTGGAGGTGAGGGACTGGGTCTCTGTAGGTGAGGAACAGGGTCTCTGGAGGTGAGGGACCGGGTCTCTGGAGGTGAGGAACAGGGTCTCTGGAGGTGTGGGACTGAGTCTCTGGAGGTGAGGGACCGGGTCTCAGGAGGTGTGGGACTGGGTCTCTGTAGGTGAGGAACAGGGTCTCTGGAGGTGAGGGATTGGGTCTCTGGAGTTGTGGGACTGGGTCTCTGGAGGTGAGGGACCGGGTCTCAGGAGGTGAGAGACCGGGTCTCTGGAGGTGAGGGACCGGGTCTCTGGAGGTGAGGAACAGGGTCTCTGGAGGTGAGAGACTGGGTCTCTGGAGGTGAGAGACCGGGTCTCTGGAGGTGAGGGACCGGGTCTCTGTAGGTGAGGAACAGGGTCTCTGGAGGTGAGGAACAGGGTCTCAGGTGAGAGACCGGGTCTCTGGAGTTGTGGGACTGAGTCTCTGGAGGTGAGGAACAGGGTCTCTGGAGGTGAGGGATTGGATCTCTGGAGGTGTGGGCTGGGTCTCAGGAGGTGAGGGACCGGGTCTCAGGAGGTGAGGGACAGGGTCTCTGGAGGTGAGGGACCGGGTCTCTGGAGGTGAGGGACTGGGTCTCTAGAGGTGAGGGACAGGGTCTCTGGAGGTGAGGGACCGGGTCTCAGGAGGTGAGGGACCGGGTCTCTGGAGGTGAGGGACTGGGTCTCTGGAGGTGAGGGACTGAGTCTCTGGAGGTGAGGGACTGGGTCTCTGGAGGTGAGGGACCGGGTCTCTGGAGGTGTGGGACTGGGTCTCTGGAGGTGAGGGACCGGGTCTCTGGAGGTGAGGGACTGGGTCTCTGGAGGTGAGGAACAGGGTCTCTGGAGGTGAGGGACCGGGTCTCTGGAGGTGAGGAACAGGGTCTCTGGAGGTGTGGGACTGGGTCTCTGGAGGTGAGGGACCGGGTCTCTGGAGGTGTGGGACTGGGTCTCTGGAGGTGAGGGACCGGGTCTCAGGAGGTGAGAGACCGGGTCTCTGGAGGTGAGGGACCGGGTCTCTGGAGGTGAGGGACTGGGTCTCTGGAGGTGTGGGACTGGGTCTCTGGAGGCGAGGGACTGGGTCTCTGGAATTGTGGGACTGGGTCTCTGGAGGTGAGGGACTGGGTCTCTGTAGGTGAGGAACAGGGTCTCTGGAGGTGAGGGACCGGGTCTCTGGAGGTGAGGAACAGGGTCTCTGGAGGTGTGGGACTGAGTCTCTGGAGGTGAGGGACCGGGTCTCAGGAGGTGTGGGACTGGGTCTCTGTAGGTGAGGAACAGGGTCTCTGGAGGTGAGGGATTGGGTCTCTGGAGTTGTGGGACTGGGTCTCTGGAGGTGAGGGACCGAGTCTCAGGAGGTGAGAGACCGGGTCTCAGGAGGTGAGAGACCGGGTCTCTGGAGGTGAGGGACCGGGTCTCTGGAGGTGAGGAACAGGGTCTCTGGAGGTGAGAGACTGGGTCTCTGGAGGTGAGAGACCGGATCTCTGGAGGTGAGGGACCGGGTCTCTGTAGGTGAGGAACAGGGTCTCTGGAGGTGAGGAACAGGGTCTCAGGTGAGAGACCGGGTCTCTGGAGTTGTGGGACTGAGTCTCTGGAGGTGAGGAACAGGGTCTCTGGAGGTGAGGGATTGGATCTCTGGAGGTGTGGGCTGGGTCTCAGGAGGTGAGGGACCGGGTCTCAGGAGGTGAGGGACAGGGTCTCTGCAGGTGAGGGACCGGGTCTCTGGAGGTGAGGGACTGGGTCTCTAGAGGTGAGGGACAGGGTCTCTGGAGGTGAGGGACCGGGTCTCAGGAGGTGAGGGACCGGGTCTCTGGAGGTGAGGGACTGGGTCTCTGGAGGTGAGGGACTGAGTCTCTGGAGGTGAGGGACTGGGTCTCTGGAGGTGAGGGACCGGGTCTCAGGAGGTGTGGGACTGGGTCTCTGGAGGTGAGGGACCGGGTCTCTGGAGGTGAGGGACTGGGTCTCTGGAGGTGTGGGACTGGGTCTCTGGAGGTGTGGAACAGGGTCTCTGGAGGCGAGGGACTGGGTCTCTGGAATTGTGGGACTGGGTCTCTGGAGGTGAGGGACTGGGTCTCTGGAGGTGAGGAACAGGGTCTCTGGAGGTGAGGGACCGGGTCTCTGGAGGTGAGGAACAGGGTCTCTGGAGGTGTGGGACTGGGTCTCTGGAGGTGAGGGACCGGGTCTCTGGAGGTGAGGGACCGGGTCTCTGTAGGTGAGGAACAGGGTCTCTGGAGGTGAGGAACAGGGTCTCAGGTGAGAGACCGGGTCTCTGGAGTTGTGGGACTGAGTCTCTGGAGGTGAGGAACAGGGTCTCTGGAGGTGAGGGATTGGATCTCTGGAGGTGTGGGCTGGGTCTCAGGAGGTGAGGGACCGGGTCTCAGGAGGTGAGGGACAGGGTCTCTGGAGGTGAGGGACCGGGTCTCTGGAGGTGAGGGACTGGGTCTCTAGAGGTGAGGGACAGGGTCTCTGGAGGTGAGGGACCGGGTCTCTGGAGGTGAGGGACTGGGTCTCTGGAGGTGAGGGACTGGGTCTCTGGAGGTGTGGGACTGGGTCTCTGGAGGTGTGGGACTGGGTCTCTGGAGGTGAGGAACAGGGTCTCTGGAGGTGAGGGACTGGGTCTCTGGAGGTGTGGGACTGGGTCTCTGGAGGTGAGGGACTGGGTCTCTGGAATTGTGGGACTGGGTCTCTGGAGGTGAGGGACTGGGTCTCTGGAATTGTGGGACTGGGTCTCTGGAGGTGTGGGACTGGGTCTCTGGAGGTGAGGAACAGGGTCTCTGGAGGTGAGGGACTGGGTCTCTGGAGGTGTGGGACTGGGTCTCTGGAGGTGAGGGACAGGGTCTCTGGAGGTGAGGGACTGGGTCTCTGGAGGTGAGGGACTGGGTCTCTGGAGGTGAGGAACAGGGTCTCTGGAGGTGAGGAACAGGGTCTCTGGAGGTGAGGGATTGGGTCTCTGGAGGTGAGGGACCGGGTCTCTGGAGGAGAGGGACTGGGTCTCTGGAATTGTGAGACTGAGTCTCTGGAGGTGAGGGACCGGGTCTCAGGACGTGTGGGACTGGGTCTCTGGAGGTGAGGGACCGGGTCTCTGGAGGTGAGGGACCGGGTCTCTGGAGGTGAGGGACTGGGTCTCTGGAGGTGAGGGACTGGGTCTCTGGAGGTGAGGGACTGGGTCTCTGGAATTGTGGGACTGGGTCTCTGGAGGTGAGGGACTGGGTCTCTGTAGGTGAGGAACAGGGTCTCTGGAGGTGAGGGACCGGGTCTCTGGAGGTGAGGATCAGGGTCTCTGGAGGTGTGGGACTGAGTCTCTGGAGGTGAGGGACCGGGTCTCAGGAGGTGTGGGACTGGGTCTCTGTAGGTGAGGAACAGGGTCTCTGGAGGTGAGGGATTGGGTCTCTGGAGTTGTGGGACTGGGTCTCTGGAGGTGAGGGACCGAGTCTCAGGAGGTGAGAGACCGGGTCTCTGGAGGTGAGGGACCGGGTCTCTGGAGGTGAGGAACAGGGTCTCTGGAGGTGAGAGACTGGGTCTCTGGAGGTGAGAGACCGGGTCTCTGGAGGTGAGGGACCGGGTCTCTGGAGGTGAGGAACAGGGTCTCTGGAGGTGAGAGACTGGGTCTCTGGAGGTGAGAGACCGGGTCTCTGGAGGTGAGGGACCGGGTCTCTGTAGGTGAGGAACAGGGTCTCTGGAGGTGAGGAACAGGGTCTCAGGAGGTGAGAGACCGGGTCTCTGGAGTTGTGGGACTGAGTCTCTGGAGGTGAGGAACAGGGTCTCTGGAGGTGAGGGATTGGATCTCTGGAGGTGTGGGCTGGGTCTCAGGAGGTGAGGGACCGGGTCTCAGGAGGTGAGGGACAGGGTCTCTGGAGGTGAGGGACCGGGTCTCTGGAGGTGAGGGACTGGGTCTCTAGAGGTGAGGGACAGGGTCTCTGGAGGTGAGGGACCGGGTCTCAGGAGGTGAGGGACCGGGTCTCTGGAGGTGAGGGACTGGGTCTCTGGAGGTGAGGGACTGGGTCTCTGGAGGTGTGGGACTGGGTCTCTGGAGGTGTGGGACTGGGTCTCTGGAGGCGAGGGACTGGGTCTCTGGAATTGTGGGACTGGGTCTCTGGAGGTGAGGGACTGGGTCTCTGGAGGTGTGGGACTGGGTCTCTGGAGGTGAGGGACTGGGTCTCTGGAGGTGAGGGACTGGGTCTCTGGAGGTGAGAGACCGGGTCTCTGGAGGTGAGGGACCGGGTCTCTGTAGGTGAGGAACAGGGTCTCTGGAGGTGAGGAACAGGGTCTCAGGTGAGAGACCGGGTCTCTGGAGTTGTGGGACTGAGTCTCTGGAGGTGAGGAACAGGGTCTCTGGAGGTGAGGGATTGGATCTCTGGAGGTGTGGGCTGGGTCTCAGGAGGTGAGGGACCGGGTCTCAGGAGGTGAGGGACAGGGTCTCTGGAGGTGAGGGACTGGGTCTCTGGAGGTGAGGGACTGGGTCTCTGGAGGTGAGGGACTGGGTCTCTGGAGGTGAGGGACCGGGTCTCTGGAATTGTGGGACTGGGTCTCTGGAGGTGAGGGACCGGGTCTCAGGAGGTGTGGGACTGGGTCTCTGGAGATGAGGGACTGGGTCTCTGGAATTGTGGGACTGGGTCTCTGGAGGTGAGGGACTGGGTCTCTGGAATTTTGGGACTGGGTCTCTGGGGGTGTGGGACTGGGTCTCTGGAGGTGAGGGACTGGGTCCCTGGAGGTGTGGGACTGGGTCTCTGGAGGTGTGGGACTTGGTCTCTGGAGGTGAGGGACTGGGTCTCTGTAGGTGAGGAACAGGGTCTCTGGAGGTGAGGGACTGGGTCTCTGGAATTTTGGGACTGGGTCTCTGTGGGTGTGGGACTGGGTCTCTGGAGGTGAGGGACCGGGTCTCAGGAGGTGTGGGACTGGGTCTCTGTAGGTGAGGGACCGGGTCTCTGGAATTCTGGGACTTGGTCTCCAGTCACCCTGTCAATTTTCATTCTCGACTGACCAATTTGGAAGGGTGCTAAATGTTACAGGTTTGTTGCAGAATGGCTTCCTGCTAACAGCAATATAACAGTCTCTGTGTACTGCTCATTACATTCCTGTCTTCAAAGCAAATAGAAAAGCACCTTCAGTAGGTTTCGACAATCCATCATCCAGCCTGACCGGGACTTTGTTGGTTGTGGATAAGCAGATTTTCTGAACGATTGGATATTTTTCCTATTAATACCCAAATACAGTTTTAAATGTTGCAGAGTAATATAAAAACAATTCCTGTGAATGTAATAAATGTAAAGGGGGCATAGGAGTCTGAACCCAGGGAGTACAGGAATGGGGCTCCTATGAAATTGAAGGGAGTGTGGAAATTAGAGTTAGTTTACCGAGGTAAGTGATAAGCTTGATCAAAGTATGTATACGTTATACAAATCTCGAGATTTGTCTCCTTATAGGAAGCCACAAAACAAGAAACCCTAAAGAACCAATTAAAAACAACATGCAGAAACACCTAATGCACGGAGAGAGAGAAAAACACAAATCATGCAAGCAATAAAAGCAAGAAACAGCAATCTGTACAAAAGTGACATCAAGTCCAAAGCCTCAGCCTCAGATTCACACTGCAAAGCTGAACGTCACCGAGATCGCAGATATTGTCATAGAGATCAACTCATTACACGATGCATTGAGGTGGTGGTGGCATCCGCTAGTCTCGTGTGACCACGGATCTGCGCCTGGAAGGTTTCCATGTGCAGGCCTGGGCAAGGTTGTATGGAAGACCGGCGGTTGCCCATGCTGCAAGTCTCCCCTCTCCTCGACACCGGTGTTGTCCAAGGGAAGGGCAAGGGCCGATACAGCTTGGCACCAGTGTTGTCGCAGGAGTTGCCAGAACGAGGTTGAAGGCAACGTCGGACTACCTTAGGGACTCCAGCTCCGGATTTGTCCTCAGGGTTTTACTCTCGAAGCCTTTCCCATGAGTGGGTATGGCCGCATGGCAGCGGAGGTTTAAAATCAGAGTTTTCCTTCTCTTAGATGGACTGCCTTCCCAGGCTGACAAGCTTCATCTACCCGAGGTAGTACAAGGTAAAACAATAACAGAATGCAGAATTAAGTGTACAGCTATAGAGAAAGTGCAAAACAAGCAAATAATAAGGAGCAAGATCATATCAAGGTAAATTATGAGTTCAAGAGTCAATCTTATTGTACTGGGGAAACACTCAATAGTCTAATAGCAGTAGGGTAGAAACTGTCTCTGACCCTAGTGGAACATACGTTTGGGTTTTTGTATCTTCTGCTCAATGGAAACGGGGACAAGGGAGGATATCCAGGGAAGGACAGATTTTTGACAATGCTGACTGGTTACCCAGGCAGCAAGAAGTGTAGACAGAGGGGGTTGGTTTCTGTGATGTGCTGAGCTGCATCCACGGCTCCCTGCAGCTTCTTCTAATCACGGGCAGAGCAGCTGCCACACTAAGCCAGGATGCATCCAGATGCTTTCTATGGTGCATCAGTAAAAATTGGTGAAGGTCGATGGGGACATGTCAAATTTCTTTAGCCTCCCACACAAGTAAATGTATTGGTCATGAGGTCTACGTGGTTGGACTAGGACTGGCTGTTTGTGAAGTTTACTCCTAGTAAATTTGAAGTCCTCAACCTCGGCACCGTTTGTGTAAGCAGGACCATATGCATTGCCCCTCAACCTCACCAATGTCAATCATGAGCTCTTTTGTTTTGCCGACATTGAGAGGAGGGTTGTTGTCATGACACCATGTTACTAGCCAGGCTGCTGCTACTCCAACTCAAAGTTCAAAGTAACTTTATTATCAAAGCACATATAGGTCAGCATATTCAACCCTGAGATCCATTTTCTTGTGGACATGCTCAGCAAATCTATAGATAGTAACTGTAACAGGATTAATGAACGATCGGCCAGAGTGCAGAAGATAATATACTATGCAAATGCAAATATAAATAAATAGCAATAAATAATGAGATAAACAGTCCTTAAAGTGAGATCATTGGTTGTGGGGTAGTAACTGTTCTTGAACCTGATGGTGTGAGTCCTGAGGCTCCTGTACTTTCTACCTGAAGTCTGCAGTGAGAAAAGAGCATGGTCTGGGTAGTGGGGATCTCTGATGATGGATGCTGCTTTCCTGTTCTTATTTCTCATTCTTATTTGAAATCTGTTGTATCAAGTTCAAACTTTCAAAATACTTTTAATATCAGGAAGTATGTATCCGGTGCACAACTTGAAATTCATCCTCTTCACAGACAGCCACGAAACCAAAAAACCCCATAGAACAATAGAAGCATTGAAGCCCCAAAGCTCCCCCTCCCTTTGCACAAACAGCAGCAAAAAGCACCACGCCCAGCCCCCACCTGCACCCGCAGAAGCAGCAAACTCCCCCCTCACTCCTCTCCTACGATGTGAGCAGCAGAAGAAGCCCCAGAGTCCATCAGAACTAAATTCCACAAACCAGCGTTTGGGTGTCTCTGACAGGCACTTTCCTTCCTCGTGAGGGAGCGAGGAGACAGGTTGCTCCTGCGACGAGAGCAGAGACCAGTAATTCGCTTCTCCAGTGTTACAATCTTCTGCGTTGGGTTCTCCAAGTGCCCATCTCGAGGACTGATCACACTCTCTAGCCATCAAAAGAGAAAGAGAGAGAGTACAGAGGCCTTCCTCTGACAGCAGCCGGTGATTTGCAAACACACCACCTGCTGCCTCGGTGTTCCAGTCTCGATGCTTCAATCTCCCACAATGCTTCTGTTGTATTGATACAACTACATATCAATTAAGTAAGGGCACGCACATGGGAAGCAACTTAACTCGTGTATTCACATTAAAGTGAGAGAGACAGAGAGCAGATCAATGCAGATGCATAGACAGCAGATCAATGTGCATAGGTAAGTTATCAGTCCATACGTAGTGCTAAAAGAAATAGGTCCATACAATACAGCTTCAGTTGGCGAAATCAGCCGCTCGCCAACTTCTGACCTCCCAGCCACGAGAGCAGACGTCTTTTGGGGTGTTCCTGGAGACGGCGACGTGCTAGCCCGCACAGTATTTGCAAACACGTAGATGGAGTGGGAGCAAAATCTGATCATGCAGTCACGGGTGCAGAGTCAGGGGCTGGGGACACAATGTTGTGGAGCACCAGTGTTGAGAATAATTGCAGCAGAAGTGTTGCTGCCTATCCTTACCCATTGCAGTATGTTGTTTTCAAGAAGACGAGAATCCGGTTACGGAGGGAGGTGTTGATTCCCAGCTCTCAGAGTTTGGTGATTATACAGGGCTGCAGCCAATAAGCAATAGACCTATGTAGGTGCCTTTGAGTCCAGACGCTCCACCAGCAGGAGCCAAGTCCATTCCGAAACAGAGAAAATGCTGCAAACTCTCAGTAGAATGAGAGAAACAATGTCAATGTTTCGGACTGATGATCACTCCATTGACTCTGTTTCTGCCACCTCGGCTGCTGACTGACTTACAGAGTCTTTCCAGAATTTTCTGCTTACATAAAGTTTTGCAAAAATGTATCTCAAATTAGAGAAGTTGGCATTGAAAGAAATGAAAGGACTAACTGTAAGGGAGACAGGTACGGCAGTGTAGGGACACAACCCCACCTATGGGGTCAAGATGGCCAGACATTGTTGTGGTAAAAGGAAGAAAGAGACGTTTGAGTGATGGAGCATAGGAGGTGCAAATTAAGTACATTTGAACCCTTGGGGCTAAGCTAACATAGGACAATAGCGCAAGAGATAAGCAGAAGGAAGTGTGACACAAAGCAGGCTTTCACTTACTGGTGCTTGAGGTTACAATGCGGCGAAATGCATCAGATCTCTTGCTCTTCAAGAGGGCCCATTTGTGGGGAGTAGCCATCCATCAGATCTCTTGCCCTTTTGTCAGATTTCAACTGTATTATTATTTACAATAACCTGCATTTATACAACACCTTTGATATCACAGAATGTTCCAAGGCATCCCACAGAGGTGTTATCTCTACCTAGACAAAGAAAGGAGAGATCTGGACAGCTGAGGAGCTGGACTTGAGCAGAATATCAGAGTTTTACAGAATGATTTTTTGTTACTATGACTGAGGTTATCCATGAGTCATGTGACCTAGCTTCCACACTGGCGAAGTAGGAAACACAGAATGGTTTTGCCAATGGTGATAGAGAAAAACAGCATAGAAATAGGCTATTCAGCCCATTTTTTCACACTTACTATCAACCATTTACTTCTACTAATCGCTTCTTATTCTCCCCACATTTCCATCATCTGTCTGCCCCTCCATGTTCTACCACTCACTCATCTACTACCTCCAAGAAGACTACAACCTTGTTGTGGCATTTGGAGGCTTGTGTGTCTCAATGACCCGGAGAGCTATGCTGGTTGGAATCAGGGCTTTACACTTTGGCTCTTGGTCGGGTCACCCATGCCAAACAGGTCAAAGAGTAGAGACCAGATTAAGAGTGGCCCACCAGTCCTCCAGGTTCTGCAGTTCAGCTCTGGGCTAACAACCCTGACTGGTCAAAAAATTGTATTGGAAACAGCAATAAAGAGTCCTTCTATATCTGTGGGCAACGGTAGGAACTGACAGTGATGGAGGACCTTTGTTGCTGCCGCGAACACCAGCAGAACAACGGGCAGTGACCAAGTGCCATGCAACTAATAGTGGCCAATCTCTACATCTCGTGCTGCCCGCGTAGAGTTTGCACGTTCTCCCTGTGATTATGTGGGCTTCCCAATCCACATGTCTTTGGGATGTGGGAGGAAACTAGAGCTCACAGGGGAAGCCTCATGGCCAGAGGAAGAACATGCAAACTCCACACAGTCAGCACCAGAGGTCAGGTCATTGGAGCAATGAGGCAGCGGCTCCTCCTGCTCTGGCACTCTACTGAATCCAAACCAGATCTATATACGTCCATTCTAGTTGGTCCCAACCCTTTGGCCCCTCTCAGGTATCCACCCAGCTTCCCTTTGAATGCTCCAGTTAAATTTATACAACATTTTTCACAATCAAAGTGGCTCACAGCCAATTTTAAATGACGGGTATTGGATAATTATTAAGAATGCTTTTATTACCTCTGCTGAACTGAGTTGAATAAACAAATTATTTCCGTCAAATTAAAGCTGTAAAAGTAAGCGCATTCTGTTGATACGAGAGGATCATGGGACAGGAGGTCCGGGGAGAAAGACAAGGAGCTGGGGGCGGAACCCAGAGGATGGGCAAGGGGTATATTCAGAGGGACAGAGGGAGAAAAAGGAGAGTGAGAGAAAGAATGTGTGGGCAAAAGGGATGTAAGCGGAACAAGTGCTACACATGCCCTTACACTTCCTCCCTTACCACCATTCAGGGCCCCAAACAGTCCTTCCAGGTGAGGCGACACTTCACCTGTGAGTCGGCTGGGGTGGTATACTGCGTCTGGTGCTCCCGATGTGGCCTTTTATATATTGGCAAGACCTGACGCAGACTGGGAGACTGTTTTGCTGAACACCTACACTCTGTCCGCCAGAGAAAGCAGGATCTCCCAGTGGCCACACATTTTAATTCCACATCCCATTCCCATTCTGACATGTCTATCCACGGCCTCCTCTACTGGAAAGATGAAGCCACACTCAGGTTGGAGGAACAACACCTTATATTCCGTCTGGGTAGCCTCCAACCTGATGGCATGAACATCGACTTCTCTAACTTCTGCTAATGCCCCACCTCCCCCTCGTACCCCATCTGTTACTTATTTTTATACACACATTCTTTCTCTCACTCTCCTTTTTCTCCCTCTGTCCCTCTGAATATACCCCTTGCCCATCCTCTGGGCTCCCCCCGCCCTTGTCTTTCTCCCTGGGCCTCCTGTCCCATGATCCTCTCATATCCCCTTTTGCCAATCACCTGTCCAGCTCTTGGCTCCATCCCTCCCCCTCCTGTCTTCTCCTATCATTTTGCATCTCCCCCTCCCCCTCCAACTTTCAAATTTCTTACTCACTCTTCCTTCAGTTAGTCCTGACGAAGGGTCTCGGCCTGAAACGTCGACTGTACCTCTTCCTAGAGATGCTGCCTGGCCTGATGCGTTCACCAGCAACTTTGATGTGTGTTACATGAGGTATTTAGTTGTTTTCTTTATTTTACTTGCCACCAGCAAATAGTTGCCGAGCTTCACCAGTGTCATCTTAAATTGGAATCTTAATGGTAATCCTGTCTCTCTGAAGCCATGGTCTTCCCCACTTATTTCTTTTGTGAGTTTCTCTTATCCTTTCATAACTATGGTCTCTTCCGTATTTTCTCATTTATCACATTTTTGCATTTATAGTCTTCCATTTTGTGACTCAGAACTTAGAAATTAGAAAATATCCGCTAGAAAACAGATGCACTTCCAGCGCATAGTGCTGGGCTAAGTATCTTGTCTCTGTGCTGTGTGACTATCACTAACAACATGACATAGGGGCACAGTCGGGATCATTCTGAATAACTCCAGTAAGTGTTTTCATGTCAGTGTAGATGTAGATACCAAGAAAAGCCTTTGATTTTCATCTGATTTAACTACTCAGTGAGAGTGGAATTCACTTTTGCAGGTCACCTTTCTGCCTTGTGTAATTTCTCCCCTCCGTGGCACATGAGCAGCTGGAGAAGTTCCACAGCTTCTGCCAGTGATGATGTGGAAGTAGCCGCATGAGGGAAACAGAAATTATCCTCTCTGACTTCACTTTGCTGTCTGTGCAGGGATACAAGTAAAAACAGAAACGGTGGAAATATTCAACAGCTCCGAATCAGAATCAGGTTTATTATCATTGTCATCAAATTTATTATTTTGCAGCAGTACAGTGCAAGACATAAAATGTTACTATAGGTTACAAAAAAAAGGAGCAAAAAGGAACAGTGGTAGTAATGAGAAAACAGCAAGTCCCAGATGGTGAGAGTCATTAATGATGGATGTCTTCTTCTTGGCGTATGGCCTCTTGAAGATGGTAAAGAATGTTGTGTCCCTGATGGAACTGCTTGAGTCTACAACCCTCTGCAGCTTCCTTCCATCCCTGAAGTGGAGTCTCCAAACCAGGCAGTGATGTAGCCGGCAAGAATACTCTCCACCATAACCATCTGTAGAAATTTGCAAGACTCTTTAGGGGTGTACCAAATCTCCTCAAACTCCCAATGAAGTAGAGTTGTTGGTGCATCATCTTCCTGATTGCATCAATGTGTTGGGCCCTAGACAGATATCTGAAACGTTGATGCCCAGGAATGGCATTTGTTCTCCAAACTTCTCCTTCCTGAAGTCCACATACAATTCCATGGTCTTGCTGACATAGAACATAGGTCAATCTATCTCACTCTTGTATGCCTCCTCTTTGCAGAGATGCACAGGGATGGCCCAAGTGACACTGGAGATACAACAGTTCACTGAATTTAATCAGAACTGTGCAGAGCAAATGAATAATAGAACAAGAAATGCTAGGCCAACAGGGTCATTAACTAAAACTCACAAACTAAGGCTAACACTGACACTGCAGCTTGGAAGCATTAACTTAATTCTAACTTAATTCTGCACCTTATCAACAGAAGGTGCATTCTCACGAGTATGACTGCTGGAATGTGCATATGCACAAGTATGACTGCTGGAATGTGCATACTCACGAGTATGACTGCTGGAATGTGCATACTCACGAGTATGACTGCTGGAATGTGCATATGCACGAGTATGACTGCTGGAATGTGCATACTCACGAGTATGACTACTGGAATGTGCATACTCACGAGTATGACTGCTGGAATGTGCATATGCACGAGTATGACTGCTGGAATGTGCATACTCACGAGTATGACTGCTGGAATGTGCATACGCACGAGTATGACTGCTGGAATGTGCATACTCACGAGTATGACTGCTGGAATGTGCATATGCACGAGTATGACTGCTGGAACGTGCCTGCTGGTAGTCTAGATGAAAGATTTCCCAGGATGTCACGAGCCAGAATTCAGGAATATTCCTCAGGGCCATACCACTCCTAATCCATGAGATACTGGAGCCTGCCTCACACCCGGTGAAATGCCCGGAGGGATTGCACAGACTAGATCAAGGATCTATCCACCAAGCAGAGAGGAGAGGGTGAGAGGAGATGACTGGGGCAAGGGGGAAGGCATCACCAGCTTGAGTGGGAAACATGGACCATGGATGATGATAGGCACTGTCTGTAGGAGGCTCTGTTATAACCTTCTCCACTATGAATGGTCCCGTATAGTATGGGGCCAACTTGCAGCTCTTGTCTTTCAAAGATCTCTAGAGACCAGCTAGACTGTTTTCCCTGGCTTGAGAGGTCTAATGTGTCAGTGGAGCCAATCAGCCTGCCAGGTATATTGTTTCTGAGCTCACAGCAGAGAGGGCCTGGCCTGTAATGTTGGACCAACTGTTCAGCAGCAGGAATTCCTACGCCATTCTCTTGGTCAGGGAAGAGTGGTTCTGGAATTCACTTTGGCATTCAAAGATGGATATGCCCGTGGAGGACTACTGGAGGTTACTGTGGGTGAACTGCCCAAACCAGTTGGGAGCTCCAGATCATGGGGTTGGAAGAGACAAGGCAGCACAATGTTGTCTCCAGCTCCTGATTCACTCTCTCAGTTTGGCCATTAGATTGGGGGTGGAAACCTGATGAGAGCTGTAGCTCCCAAAAGAGAAGAGAAGTCCTTGCAAGATGGGATGTGAACTATGGTCCTCGATCAGACACTGTGTCCTGAGGGAAGCTGTGCAGCCTGAACACATGCTGAACTATGAGGGTGGCAGCATCACGAGCCGATAGAAACTTGGGGAGAACAATGAAGTGGCTGCTTTGGAGAACCTGTCCATGACTACCTATATGGTAGTGTTACCATCTAATGGAGGCAGACCTGTGATGAAATCCACTGAAAAGTCAGACCAGGGACAGTGAGGCATTGGCAGTGGACCAGCGACAGTGAGGCACTGACAGTGGACCAGGGACAGTGGGGCACTGGCAATGGACAGAACAGTCCAGCAGAGCACCAACATGACCTCTTGTTCTGGGCACAAATGGGACAGGCAAAGATAAAGTCATAGACATGCTGGGACATACATAGCCACAAAAATCATCTCTTATAAATTCCAGAGTCCATTGAATTCCTGGATGGCCAACCAAATGGGAAAAGTGACCCCACTCCAACAGTCTGGGATTCACAGTGCAGGGACAAACAGCCATATGGGAGGTTCCCCACCCGGGCCTGGATCCAACTGTTGGGTAGCCCTCACCCTTGTATCTATTCCCCAAATCACCTGGGCAGCTATGCACAAGTGAGGAAGGATGGGTTCTGGAGTGGTGTTGTGCTCTGCAATGTCAGACTGGCAGGAGAGAGCTTCAGCTTCAGTAGTCCTGTTGCCAGGATAGCAAGCGAGGGTGAAATTTAGCCCAGTGAGGAAGAGAGGCCAACAAGCCTGGTGGGAGTTGGCATCACGGAGGTAGGAGAGGTTTTCATGATCTGTCCATATCAGAAAGGGTGCTCTGCCCCTCCGGTCAGTGCAGCCATGTCTCTAGGTCTTCCTTGACAGCCAGAAGCTCTTGGTTCCTGATATTAAGTTGCACTCACAGGAGTCAAGTGACAGGAAAGAAAATCGCAAGGGTGCAGCTGACTACCTACAGAAGAGCACTGACAGAGTACAGCTCCATTGCTGACATTTGATGTGTCAACCTGACGTTGAACAGTCGGGATGGGTCTGAAAGTTGCAGCACCAGGTGCAGTAGTGAAGCACCACTTTGGTTCTGAGAATGCTTGGTCCGCTTCACTTACCCATAGGAATCCTGCAGGGGTCTTCTTGGTGAGTGCATTTCTACGGGCACTATGGAAATGAAGTTATTGATGAAATGGCAGTAGAAGTTTGCAAAAGCCATGAAGCACCTCACCTGTTTGACCGTAAACGGTCTGGGCCACTCTGTGACTGCCTGAACTTTACGTGGGTCCATAAGAAAGCTGGAGGAGGAGTAGATATAACCCTAGAATGACTCCTCACACTCCTCTGGCTTGGCATAAGGGTTGTTCTCGAGGAGCCTCTGAGAACCCTCTGGACATGCTGGAGGTGTTCCTGGAGAGAGCAGGAATAGATAAGAATGTCATCCAAATACACAGAAACAAACTGATTCAGCGCATCTCAAGGCACATGGTTGACCAGGGCCTGAAAAGCAGCCAGGGCATTGGCCAGACCAAAAGGTATCATGAGGTACTCGTTTGTGGCCTGCGCTGTTGTTGAAAATGGTCCTCCACTCATCCCCTTTCTCGGATATGAACTAGGCTGTAAGCATACTCTCCACTCAGCTTTGGAGCATCTGAACAACAGCAAATCAAACATCAGGCTGATGATTATCACTTACACAGCACCCAACAGCATCGTCCCCACAGTACTAATCAACAAGCTTCAAAACATAGCTCTTTTTACTTACATCTGCAACTGGATCCTTGACTCATTATTGAGAGACCACGGTCAGTATGGATCCATAATAACATTTCCTCCCCACTGACAATAATGTGTGCTTAGCCCACTGCTCTGTCCTCTCTATGCTCATGACAGTGTGGCTAGGCCCAGTTCCAATGCCATCTATAAATTTGCTGGTGACACCACTGCTGTGGGCAGAATCTGAGTGTCACAACCACGGACTCTACCACGGAGGTGTGCAGCCGATCGGGGCCGGCAATCCCACTCATGAGCATATATGCCAGCCAGTTAGTGTTCCACTTCAATCTTGTCAAATCGTGACCGGAGCACAGAAAAGGCAATGCCCTCTGCTTCTTGTTCCAGGATGGAAGACTACAGCTTAGATTGACGCTGTAAAAGACTGGAATTCCGAGCTGTAATGTCAGTGTAGGTTTTAGTTTGAGAGTTTTAGTTAATGGCCCCGTTGGCCTAGCGTTTATCATTTTCTTTTCCTTTTGTCTGGCACAGTTCTGATTAAATTCAGTCATGTATTCTATCTGCCTCAGTGACTCTGCCTCTGTCCTTGGGCCATCACCGCACATCTCTGTCAGCAAGACTCGACCAGCAAAGTGAACACAGAGGCGAGGGAGCAGCTATAGCCTTGACATTCATTAGTCAGGTTAGGAGCGAGGCTGTTCACAGTGGTAGCTCACACAGTATGGCAGCTACTTTCGGAATGACAAACCCAGCCCAAACCAAAGATCGTGGAGGGAAAGTTAAAGTCAGGAAAGATAGTGTAACGCTTAGGGTCGGCCAGCATACATTTGTCCAGGGGAAGACGGCCGCTGGCCCAGACAAACTGAGAAATCTCGTTTGTGTGGATGCTGCGTGATATGTTGCCCGGTTACAAATCTGAATCGCAAAATATCAGACAGTACACCATATGCAATTAAATGATTGAACTTTATAAATATTAATCTGACTATAGGGTTAGTAAAGAAAATAAAAAGAAAAAGGGCCAATTTTAATGAAACTGCCTAATGTGCACGTTGGAGCTCACGATATTGTCCAATCATTTCCCATCGACCCCCTCCAAGCATCACTGACCCTCAGACCCTCACTCCAAGTCCACTCCGTCCGGCAGTCTACCAACTCTCTCCACTCGCGTCTTTTCTCGTCGACAAAAGACAGCGAAATCCCTGCTCTCAGACCCACAAGAAAGAACAACGTGCCTCTTATTGGACAGCGCACGTTCCAAAGCCCCCGTTATCTCTAGTCATAACCCAAACACTGCTGCTACAGAGAAACCATTGCATTAGCAGTGAAACATTACAGAGAGGCCATTACATTAGCAGTGAACATTACAGAGAAACCATTACTTTAGCAGTGAAACATTACAGAGAAGCCATCACGTTAGCAGTGAAACATTACAGAGAGGCCATTACTTTAGCAGTAAACATTACAGGGAAACCATTACATTAGCAGTGAACATTACAGAGAAACCATTACATTAGCAGTGAACATTACGGAGAGGCCATTACATTAGCAGTGAACATTACAGAGAAACCATTGCATTAGCAGTGAAATATTACAGAGAGGCCATTACATTAGCAGTGAAACATTACAGGGAAACCATTACATTAGTAGTGAACATTACAGAGAACCATTACATAGCAGTGAACATTACAGAGAAACCATTTCATTAGCAGTGAACATTACAGAGAAACCATTACATTAGCAGTGAACATTACAGAGAGGCCATTACATTAGCAGTGAACATTACAGAGAAACCATTACATTAGCAGTGAAACATTACAGAGAGGCCATTACATTAGCAGTGAAACATTACAGGGAAACCATTACATTACTAGTGAACATTACAGAGAAACCATTACATTAGCAGTGAACATTACAGAGAAACCATTTCATTAGCAGTGAACATTACAGAGAGGCCAATACATTAGCAGTGAAACATTACAGGGAAACCATTACATTAGTAGTGAACATTACAGAGAAAACATTACATTAGCAGTGAACATTACAGAGAAACCATTTCATTAGCAGTGAACATTACAGAGAAACCATTATATTAGCAGTGACATTACAGAGAAACCTTTACATTAGCAGTGAACATTACAGAGAAACCATTACATTAGCAGTGAAACATTACAGAGAGGCCACTACATTAGCAGTGAAACCCAATAGTGCGTTACAATTGAATCGGCAGAAGTGGCTCGCTCAGAGCGACAACTACTTTCAGAACAGCAAGCCGAGTCCAAGCAGGAAGAAGAGGGTCAGCCCTCGCAGTGACAGTTTAGCAACTCACCACCAACAGTTAGAATCAGGTGGCAGCCATCACTGCTCTCACTGCTGCTGTTCAGCAACCTTAAACCAGGATAGCCCCACTCCCAGCATCAGCTTCTCCCACATCCTCCTCCATGACAGTCTGAGCAACAATCCATTTAGCCCATCAATGTCAATCTAAACTAATCCAGTCTGCCTGTACTAGGTCCATATCCCCCATTCCCTGCCCTGTCTGTGTCTCTCACTAACGACACACTGGCAATTTGGAGCTTGGGAAAACCATGGATATGGTTTTGGCAATCCTTAGCACAATTTATTGAAGCCATGTACTATCCAGGGTGAAAGATTTCAGCAGAGGCTGTCTAGTGAAATTGTAGGAGGCAGAGGGGTAACCTTATAAAATTGTGAGGGACATAGATAGAATGAATTCCTGGAGGAGGTGGTAGGGACAGACACAATTAGAGCCTGCACCCCGCCTTGTGCAGCTGAATCCTGGATTTCCTGTTGGATTGCCAGCAGGTGGTAAGGATGGCCTCACCCCCTCACCTCTGCCCCTCTGACTCTCAACACAGGAGCTCCCCAGGGCTGTGTCCTGAGCCCCCTCCTCTACTCCCTATACTCCCATGATTGTGTTGCCATGCACAGCTCCAATCTGCTCATCAAATTTGCAGATGACATGGCATTGATGGGCCTTATTTCCAATAATAGCGAGTCAGCCTATGGAAAAGAAGTCAACGCCCTGACACAGTGGTGCCAAGAAAACAATCTCTCCCTCAGTGTTGAAAGAACAAAGGAGTTGATCATGGATTACAGGAAGGATGGAGACAGGCTAGCCTCTATTGACATCAATAGGACTGTAGTTGAGAGGGTGAGTAGTTTCACGTTCCTTGGTGTACACATCTCCAAGGATCTCACAACAGTGCCTCTTTCACCTCAGTCAGCTGAAAAAGTTCAGCATGAGACCCCAAATCCTTAGGACTTTCTGCAGAGGTACCATTGAGAGCATCCTGACTGGCTGTGTCACCAACTGGTATGGGAACTGTACTTCCCTCAATCACAGGGTACTGCAGAGAGTGGTGCGGACAGTCCAGCACATCAGTGGATGTGAACTTTCTTCTATTCAGAACATATACAGCAACAGGTGCATAAAAGGGGCCCGGAGAATCATCAGGGACTCCAACCATTCCAACCACAAACCATTTCAGCTGCTACTGCCTGGCAAATGGTACCGTAGCATTAAGGCCAGGACCAACGGGTTCCAGGACAGTTTCTTTCATCAGATTTATCAATACACATTGATCTGACTGCATATCTGACTTTACATACATGTATACAAAACAATTACGTATATGCAATATCCTCCCACATTCCCTTCTTATTGCTTGTACATTGCGATGGAGGCATAACATAAAGATTTTTACTCCCTCATATTGTGAGATGGATGTAAGAAATTTAAAAAAATCTGAAATCTTAAAATTTACAAGATATTTGTATAGGAAGAGAGTATAGGGATTGGGGTCAAATGCAGGTAAATGTGTTCAGTGTGGATAGGCTTCATAGTTGGCAGGAAAAAGCTCATTTCTGTGCTGTTCAATTCCATGTTTCTATAATTTTACCTCAATAATTATGTGAAACTCAATTTCAAGCTCTTCAGTGAATGTAGCAGCCAATGCCTGCATACAACAGGACGTGGACAATGTTCCTGAACGGGCTAGAATTAGGCTGGTGTGAATGTTAAACAGCATTCACACCAGCCTAATAGCAGGCAATGAGCACCTTCAACCACCGATCCTTCACGTATGCCAGACTTACCATCACTGAGCTCCCTGCCACCACCATTCTGGTGTCATGAGAGCCCAGAACCTCAGCTGGACCAACCAGATAAACATTGTGGTCTGACAGCAGGTTAGAGACTGGGCACCCTGCTGTAAGTGATTCATCTCCAGATGCCCCAAAGGCCTTCGCAGCGTCTACAAGCAATAAGTCAGAATCCAACTTTAATGAGCACTTCCTTGGGCTTGGCATTGAAGTTCACAATCCTAAAATGGAATAAATTTTAAAAATCCTCATCTTTGTGATGCAAGTTTCAATTCGGATTGTACTGGCTGAGTGAAAACCTCTATTCTGTCCAGAAGATTCCCAAGGTCACTAAACTTGAGCAGTCATTCCATTTTGCAGTGTGCGTTGATATACACAGACACCTTCTCATCTTAACCTTCAACACCATTAACCCATCCCTTCACTATTTCCCCGACTTTACACCCACATTCACGCCAGCTTTCTCAGTTCTGCCTCACCATATGCTTTACCCTCATCCATCCAACAGGTCTTAACCCTGGAATTCCAGTACAGGACCGTTTGTTAATATCACCCAAACCAAGTGAATTTTCAGTCGTACTCATTGCCACTCACTGATTCACCTAGCTCTGAATCTTGTCCATCAAGCAGTATCATAGAGTTATACAGCTCTGAAACAAACTCTTCAGCCCAGCTCATGCATGGCAACTTTTTCCCCAACTACACGAATTCCGCTTGCCAGCATTGAAGCTACAGTATATCCTTATCTGACTTGCTTATTTATGAGTCTGTCTAAATGCCTCTTAAAATCAATTGTACCTGAATCCTCTGGAAGCACATTCCAGATACTTGGGCGGTTAGCGACGCAGGTTCGAATTTGTCGCTCTCTGAACGGAGTTTGTAGGTTTTCCACACGTAATGCCCTGGTTAAGATTTCTACTGCTGTGCTCTGTGGTATTTTTATTTTAGCAGTTTTCTGTTAGTGAGAATGTTTTGGATTTGGCTAAAGATAAGGAACTATTTTGTCCAACTCAGGAATGTTACTTCAGTCAAATGGGTTTGGCCTAGTGTCTGTTGTAACTTTCTGCCCAGTGGGACGTAATGGAAGATTCGAGAGAGCTGGGCAGGATCAGATTTTTCAAGTACAGTAGTCTGGTTTGGGGGCTTTTGACAGGAGGTGCAGGGAGAAGAGCACAAGGGAAGACACTTAGAGAATCCCTCCCGAAGGGGGAGACGTATGGTCCCAAAGAGGGAAATTTTACCTGTGGCTGGTGATGGGAATTCAGCGCTGTGAGTAAAGTGAGACACCCAGCTACTGCAGAAATGAGCTCCAATGTTTATGGGCACATTTAGACTGGTTTAACTGCAATGAGCCATTTTATTTGTCTTTTCTTTTTATGTTAACTGTTTTCTAACATTGAAAATTGGTAAATATACTTCCTTTTCACTTTTATGGCAGTGTATGATCTATAATTTCTTGGTGAATGATAACTGTGTATGGGGCAATATTTACACAACATTCACTACAATCAATGTCCTTTAATCAGGATGTTCCAATTTTCCTGTTTTGTTGAACCCAAAATGATGCCAACCCTAGACCTGTGTTATTTATGGAAGGTGGCCTTCTACCACTGAGTCACATGGCTGTTAGCAGTTAGCTAATGAGCCAAGTTGTATTCGAGCCCCACTGAGAGAGTGACATACGTGACCATGTAGGTTTCCTCCGGGTGCTCCAGTTTCCTCCTACATTCCAAAGATGTATTGGTTAGGTTAATTCGTCTCATGGGTGTAGTTGGTTGTTGAGGGGACATTGGGCCAAAAGGGCCTTTCACTGTACTGTATCTCTAAACATGAAAGTAAATATGCTCACGGTGTAAAACATTTACCACTAAGATTCTCTTTAAATCTCCTACCTTAAACCTATCCCTTCTTGTTTTATAGTCATAGTCATAGTCATACTTTATTGGTCCCAGGGGGAAATTGGTTTTCGTTACAGTTGCACCATAAATAATAAATAGTAATAGAACCATAAGTAGTTAAATAATAATATGTAAATTATGCCAGTAAATTATGAAATAAATCCAGGACCAGCCTATCGGCACAGGGTGTCTGACCCTCCAAGGGAGGAATTGTAAAGTTTGATGGCCACAGGCAGGCATGACTTCCTATGACTCTCTGTGCTGCATCTCGGTGGAAAGAGTCTCTGGCTGAATGTACTCCTGTGCCCAACCAGTACATTATGTAGTGGATGGGAGACATTGACCAAGATGGCATGCAACTTGGACAGCATCCTCTTTTCAGACACCACCGTGAGAGAGTCCAGTTCCATCCCCACAACGTCACTGGCCTTACGAATGAGTTTGTTGATTCTGTTGGTGTCTGCTACCCTCAGCCTGCTGCCCCAGCACACAACAACAAACATGATAGCACTGGCCACCACAGACTCGTAGAACATCCTCAGCATCATCCGGCAGATGTTAAAGGACCTCAGTCTCCTCAGGAAATAGAGACGGCTCTGACCCTTCTTGTAGACAGCCTCAGTGTTCTTTGACCAGTCCAGTTTATTGTCAATTCGTATCCCCAGGTATTTGTAATCCTCCACCATGTCCACACTGACCCCCTGGATGGAAACAGGGGTCAGCGGTGCCTTAGCTCTCCTCAGGTCTACCACCAGCTCCTTAGTCTTTTTCACATTAAGCTGCAGATAATTCTGCTCACACCATGTGACAAAGTTTCCTACAGTAGCCCTGTACTCAGCCTCATCTCCCTTGCTGATGCATCCAACTATGGCAGAGTCATCCGAAAACTTCTGAAGTTGAAGTTTTGAACATCTACCTATTTTATACCTCTCATAATCTTATATACCTACATTTGTCAACCAAATGCACTTAGCACACAAATACCCACTTAACCTCCACGTGGTATGACCTGGGAACATGTCATTTCATTATCTTGATCTCAGCAATCTTTTCTGCCCCCTCCACCCTTCTAATGACCCCAACCCCAGCTCTATCCCAACCTCCATCTCCCTTAACTAGAATTAGAGATAAGAATTCGGCTTAGAATAAGAATTGGTTAACAGAGGAAAAAAACTGAAAATAGGAATAAATGGGTCATTTTCAGTTTGGAAGGCTCAATGTTACAGGAATCGATGTTATTTCAATGATTGGGATAAAGGGCCAAATGTATTCTTTCCAGTCCTGCTGCTGATATCCAGCTGGCCACCAGCAATGGGTTTGTGGGAAATATACAGGATGCTTCACAGGAATATACACAAGCTAAGTAAATGGATGAGAACATAGCAGACAGAGTCTAACATGGAAAACCCGAGGTCAGTCGTTTGATATAAAGAATTAGACAACTGGAGTATATTTTTAAATGTCAAGAGATTGGCAGGTGTCAATGTTGTTCAGCTGTCCCTTGCTCATGGAGCACTGAAATTTCACATTCAGATTCAGTAGGCAATTAAGAAGGCAAATAACTCATTGGAGTTTATTGCATGAGGACTGGAGTATTAGAGCAAAGATACAATACTGGTACTAGTGAGACTTCAGCTGGAATATTGCATTTGAGCGTAAGACCCAACACATCCTAGGACATACCTCAGAATCATTATAAAGTTCTGCTCTTCTGATCTCCCTGCCTGAGGGAGCAAACAGTTACAGAAGAGGGGGTGAAAGAAAGATTCAAGGGATTGATAGCAAATCAATCTTTTTTTACAACCTCTGCAGTAGGTCAGGCAGCATCTGTGGGAAGACAAGCAAAGTAAATGTTTCAGTTTAAAGAGCCTTTCTTCAATAGATTGGTTCCTGAGATGGGGGTGAAAGAATGAAACCAACACAGGAGAGTTAGTAATGGAGGACAAAGAAACAGTGGGCGAACAAAATATTTTGTGTCAGGCTTCACTGTGGAAGACACCAGCAGTATGCCAGAAACTGGAAGGTGTCCAGGGGCGGAAATGAGAGCAGTTGCTATTAACAAGGAGAAAGTCCTTGGGAAGTTGAGAAGGTTGATAAGTCAACTGGACCAGGATGTTCGATGCACCAGGGTTCTGAAAGAGGTAGCTGAAGAAATTGTGGAGGCATTAGTAGTAATCTTTCAAGAACCATCAGATTCTGCCTTACAAATCTGTTGGAATCTTTTGAGGAAATAACAGCCAGAACAGACAAAGGAGAATCAGTGAATGTGGTTTACTTAGATTTTCAGAAGGCACCACACAAGGTGCCACGCATTAGGCTGCTAAATAAGATAAGAGCCCACGGTATTACAGGAAAGAATCCAGGGGCGGATCAATTTGGAGATTGGCTGACTGGCAGGAGACAAAGAGTGGGAATAAGGGGATGCCTATTCTGGTTGACTGCCAGTGACTAATGGTGTTCTGCAGGGGTTAAGAGTTGGTTCAGCTTCTTTTCAAGAAATATATCAATGATTTGGATGTTGGAACAAATGGTATTCAGGAAACAGGGATTCTGCAGAAGGACTTAGACCGATGGGGAAAATGGGCAAAGGACTGGCAGATGGAAGATAGTGTAGGGAGGTGTATGGTCATGCATTTTGGTGGAAGGAGAAAGGCTTAGACTGTTTTCTTCACGGTGTATTTTTTGCCAGGATACTGACTCGCCAGTAGTTGGACCTTTTAAATACAGGTGTATCTTTATTACAATCAATTGAAACACTTTGACTGCACACAGGTCTCCAAAAATAGATCTCCATTTAATTAAATATGTGACTTCTAAAACTAATTGGCTGCACCAGTGATGATTTGGTGTGTCATATTAAAGGGGATGAATACTTATGCAATCAATTATTTTGTGTTTTATATTTGTAGTTAATTTAGATCACTTTGTAGAGATCAGTTTTCACTTTGACCCTAAAGAGTCTTTTTCTGTTGATCAGTGTCAAAAAAGCCAAATTAAATCCACTGTGATTCAATGTTGTAAAACAATAAAACATGAAAACTTCCGGTGGGGGGGGGGTGAGTACTTTTTATAGGCACTGTAGGTAAGGTGACTGGTTGCAGTCTTTTTCCCAAGGCAGGGGAGTCTGAAAGGGCTTAAGTTTATGGTGAGAGGGGAAAGGTTTAAAGGGGACCTGTCCTGAGAGCCAGCTTTCTCAGACAGAGGGTGGTATAACAAGCCACAGGAGAAAGTAGTTGAGGCAAGAACATGACAGCATTTAGAAAACACTTGGACAAGTACATGGATAGGAAAGGTTTAGAGGGCTATAAGTCAAATGCGGGCAAAAAGGGCTTGTTTAAATGGGAATTTTGATCAGTGAAGAACAGTTAGAAACATAGAAACATAGAAAACCTACAGCACAATACAGACCCTTCGGCCCACAAAGCTGTGCCGAACATGTCCCTACCTTAGAACTACTGAGGCTTTACCCATAGGCCTCTATTATTCTAAGCTCCATGTAGCCCGTTTCTGTGCTGTATGACTCAATAACTGTGAAGAATATTGATGTACGGAACTGTACGATGAGCTTTAGCTGCCTCCCTCTGTACCAGGCTTCAAAGAACTGCCAATAAGAATATTTCTTTATTGATTGATTGATTTACTGCCCAGTCAGTCTCTTCCAGCCCTCTGAGCTGTGCCACCCAGCACCCTTAGCCTAATCACTGGACAACATATGATGACCAACTAACTTGCCAACCGGTACGTCTTTGGACCGTGGGAGGAAACTGGAGCACCTGGAGCAAGCACACGGTCATGGGGAGAACGTATAAACTCCTTACAGGCAGTGGTGAGAATTGAACCTGGTTCACCTGTTCTGTAAAGCAATCCACTAACCACTATGCTACAGTGCCGAGCCCATTTCACACACCCATCATCTACGTCTTTGAAATTATTCTGTCTCTGCCTCTCCCCAAATGCGTTGCTTCTGCTTCACTGTCTAATCAGTTTATTAAATGTGATTAAGGAGCTGTCATTTCAGGAACTGGACTATAACTTCAGGCTTTCTCTTTGATCGCCGCCATGAATTGCACTCTTGTTTGAATATCGTATCAAATTCAAGCTGGTTTTCTCAAGTTTTAATTTCCCCCCTCCAGCAAATGTGTCAAAAGTAAATGATTGGGGGATGAAAGACAATCTAAACTTGCTGATGATGAAACTTAATCTCTCATTTTCTAGGTCAAAAGGGTTGTGGTTTGGTTTGGGAGATATTTTTTGCATTCATTTCAACTCAGATGGTATTTATCCTCCAAGGTCAGGCATGAATCTTCCAGAGTTACCTGCAGCTGCTGGCAAAACACCATGCAGAGCATCAAGCAGATGACTATTTTGTATCTTCACAGAAGTAAAGAAAAGTGACCATGACACCTACACTAGAAGTTAGTAGGAATTACGCCTCTTTTGTGGGACCTGGAAACAGATGAACACGCACAATGATGCTTCAATCAGTCACTCCCCTCCAGAGCCCAAGGTTAGAACTACATGAACAAGTGGTTTTGCAAAGTGGGGCTTTGCTTTTGGACAGAGCACTGGCAACAGGTAGCAGGACAATGTGATCCATCTCTAAAAAGGGTGGGATTTTGAGGAGGGACTGATCTAGATGAGGAGAGATTGTTGTTGCAGACACCCCTTTTTTTTGTACCCGGATCACATTCTTCTGCATTAATTCCAGCACCAAATTGTTTCCTCTCCTCCCACCTTTCAAGATCAGGAGTACATGATGCTCTATCTCCTTTACATCCCTACCACCTTCTTCTTATGGGTCTGTATTTCATTAGTGACCACAAATGGAGGTTTTGAAAATTGGGGAGTGAACAGCAACTTGCCACACTGGCATCTAGAAAGCATGATGTTATCACGAGTCCTTAACTAAATGCTGACCTATCCACTGCCTGATCAATCTATTCCCAGCCATTCACAGTCACCACTCACCACGCCACACTCCTTCAATCAGGTTGTCTAACCTGGTAGTGCTTAGCGACAGTGAGTCTCTCACTGGACCTCCCAAACTATCTGCACTGCAGAGGGGCAGTCTGTTGAAATCATTCTCAATAAATGTTTCAGCGGCTCCACCCATGGCGTTGTTTTTAATGGAATCACCCTCCCATGTTGTCATTGAAAGAAATGCATCTCATTGTACAGGCTCAATTTACATGCATTGCTGTGGATTTGTTAAATCCAGCCTCAGGGAAAAGGCAAGTCATCTTGTTACACCCACCCTGACAAAACATAAGATTAACTCTCCTTCCTTCTGCTGAATGCTTCCAGCATTTTATCACTAGTTTTCCACATTTGCTGTTTGGAAGAAACTCAAAAGTGAGGGGAGTGTTGGAATTACTTTAGCTTTCTGGGCCAAGTCTCATTAGTTGGTGGATGCAAATGTTGAGCTGCATTGCTCCCAGGAGTGACAGGTCTCCAGCTGTTTGCTGGAGATGGGGCAATGCAAATTAAATGGTACCACTTTAAATGAGGACGGTGTGTAGGGACAGTGGAACTGGGGAGCAGAACTTTAAAAGTAGCAAAATAAGGTTACTGATTCTTAGCTTTATTCGCATCAAGCAAGGAATAAATGGTAAATTTAATTATATCCAATTCTGAGCATGGCATTCAGGAAGGATGAGAGGAACCAGAGAGATCTATTAACACGGATACAAAGATAAAACAGATAAGGTTTTTGTAGAAACCAAAGAAACTGAGATGTCCTCCTTGGAGCAAATAAAGTTGAGAGAAGTACTCCTGTGGTCTACAATATCTTGAACTGCTTTGACGGAATGAGTCCAGATGAAGGATCACAGATTGAAATGTTGACTGTCCATCTCCCTCCACAGATGCTGCCTGGCCCATTATTCCTCCAGCAGTTTGTTTTATGCTCCAGATTCCAGCATCTGCTGTTTCTTGTATCTCAGTTTGAAAGAATGAACATGCAAATCTGGCATAACGGTGGCAGAAGACATGAGTTTCAAACAAGCTGCAGAAGTACAAGAGGTAAGGGAGCAAGGTGTTCCAAACCGGCCACCTGGTAACGTTGTCACATATACTAAGCAACAGTGACAAGCTTCTGTGTGCATGCCATCCAAACAAGCCATTCCTTGGATAAGTACAACGAAGCAGAATAAAAGACAGTAACAAATCGCAGAATATCGTATGACAGTTACAGTGAAAGTACAGGACAGGCAGATACTGTGCTAGGACCATGATGAGGTGAGTGAGAGATCAAGAGCTTACATATGGTGCCAAGAGTCTAATAACAGCACAACGGAAGCTAGCCTTGAACCTGGCTGTAACTGTTCCCAAGTTTTTGTGTCTTCCAACTAACAGTAGGTGGAGAACAATGACCAGGCTGAGAAAAGTCTTTGATTATATTGAGGTCATTCTGCATAGAACAAAGAAATAGACACTACAGGAGACCATTGATCCACCTTTGCTATTCAATATGATTAGGCCGATCATCTATTTCGATACCCATATTCCTGCTGTCACCCCACATGACGACTTTTAGACAATAGACAATAGGTGCCGGAGTAGGCCATTCAGCCCTTCAATCCAGCACCACCATTCACTGTGATCATGGCTGATCATCCACAATCAGTACTCTTTTCCTGCCTTCTCCCCATATCCCTTCACTCCGCTATCTTTAAGAGCTCTATCTAACTCTTTTTTGAAAGAATCCAGAGAATTGGCCTCCACTGCCTTCTGAGGCACAGCATCCCACAGAACCACAACCCTCTGTGTGAAAAAGTTTTTCCTCAACTCCGTACTAAATTGTCTACCCCTTATTCTTAAACTGTGGCCTCTGGTTCTGGACTCCCCCAGCATTGGGAACATGTTTCCTGCCTCTAGCGTGTCGAATCCCTTAATAATCTTATATGTTTCAATCAGTTTTGTGTCTAGAAATCTTCTTCCTAATTATGCACCTTAGCTGTGACTTGGTAGCCATCTACAGTAGTGAATTCAGCAGGTTCACCACCCTATAAGTAAACAAATTTCTTCTCATCTCAGTCCTAAATTTCATAGCCCATCTCCTTAAACTGTGACTCCTGGATTTAGACTCTAAAGCCCAAGGAGATATCCTCCAACATCCAGCCTGTTGAGCCTTGTCATAATCTGTAGCTTTCGTTGAGATCTGCTGGTCCTTGTGAAAGCTAGTGATTAATGCCTAGACGACACAATCTCTCGAATATCAGCCCTACCAACCTGGTAATCAGTCTCGTGAGCCTTCTGCTGTGGTAAGTATATTTTTTCTGATATAAGGAGACCAGAACTGCACTCAACATTCTGGCAGTGGTCTCAGCAAGATCATTAGGAAGATTGGGAGATTGCTTTGCTGAGCACCTACCCTCCATCCACCAGAAAAACCTCCCGGTAGCCACCCACTTCAATTCCGCTTCCCATTCCCATTCCAACATGTCGGTCCATGGCCTCTTCTACTGCCACAATGCAGGTTGGAGGAACAACACCTCATATTGTGTCTGGGAAGCCTCCAACCTGACGGCATGAACATCGATTACTCAAACTTCCAGTAATGCCCACACCCTTTCTCTAATCCCCAATCCTATTTTCCTCTCTCGCCTGCCATTTTTCCAGCTGGTTCAGATCCCACTGAATGCTTTGATAGCTGTTGTCACTGCCCACTGTGCCCACATTCTTGATGTTATCTGAAAACTTGCTGATCCTGTTTACCAAATTATCATCTAGATTGTTGATACAATGACAAACAACAACAGACCCAACACTGATCCCTGTAGCACTCTACTAGTCACAGGTGTGACTTTACACTATGACTCCTGTGACTTTCTTCTATTCTTTCAGTCTAATTGAGGGTCTCACCTGAAATATCAACTTCCCATTTCCCTCCACTGATGTTGCATGGTAACATTGAGTTCCTCCAGCATCCTGTTTGTTTCCTTCTTAGTTTCACTCAAAGACTTTCTCTCCATTTTAAGTTATAAGTGAGGATATATTCAGCTTTGTTCAGTGACCACTTTCATTCATAATTGCTGAGGTAAATAACAAAGTTCTCCCCCCCCATAATTAAATAACTGAACAACAAGGATTGGGTAACACACAGAAAATGCTGGAAGAACTCAGCACTTCCGGCAGCACCTATGGATGTGAGTCAACATTTCAGGCCGAGACCCCTCTTTCATGTTTCACAAGCCAGGAAAGAGAATCCTCAGCAACGTAGAGTTTAAAAATCCCTCCCCTGATACCTAATGGCATTAATTTCACTAAACAGTCCACTCTCAGCATTTGGGTGGTCTCCATAGATTATTATCATCGTCATTATGTGTTGTGTCATATGATGTAGGCGATAATGGTCCCCATGACCACAATTGTTTTTGGTAATTTTTTTCTACAGAAGTGGGTTGCCATTGCCTTCTTCTGGTCAGTGTCTTTACAAGATGGGTGACCTCAGCCGTTATCAATACTCTTCAGTGATTGTGTGCCTGGCGTTGGTGGTTACATAACCAGGACTTGTGATACGGACCAGCTGCTCATACAACGGCCTGCCACCTGCTCCCATAGCTTCACATGACCCTGATCCACCTTTGACATTCCTCAATTAAATCGGCAGAGACAGGGGAAAGTATCTTCCAGCAGGAGATTATTGCAGTCCTGGAAGTCAAATAAAAAAAAACTCCCTGACTAGCAACTCTGGACAAATCTGAAAGTTTAAAGCAAATGTCTATGAGAGAAGAAAATAAAAAATTTATATCCCATTACATTCAATTTTGAAAGCTTCAAAGCTTCAAGTTAACAGTAGGTTTTGTAAGTGTCTCCTTTAATCTCACAAAATGAAGCTGGTGACTGCAAAATGAGTCACATTTCCAAATAAATTGAAGCAGAAAAAATTTCTCCAGCATGCTTCAGATAAATGGGGAGAGAAACAAGATGCACAAAAAACAAAAAAAAATTCACTGAGCACCCTGCAGCCAGGTCTTCTTGTTATAGTTACAGTTATGTTTGGGCTCATTGTAGTCCATTTCTGGAGAGGGGAAGGGAAAGGGGAATGCATCTTTTGTATTCCACACGAGTGTAGAGAGGCAGGTTTTGTGGAACGGAATCTGAAAGATATTATGGCATGGAAGGAGATTGTTTGCTCCATCGTCCAGTTGCACGTAGAACTAACTCATGGAGAAATAGTATGGGAATAGGCCCTTTTGCTCACTGAGCCCATGTTGACCATCAAGCACCCATTTACATTAATCCCATAGCAATCCAATTTTTATCTTTCACACCTTCTCAGCAGTTCCCCTCTAGATGTTACCACTCACCTACAGATTAGGCCCACTTTGCAATGAACCTACCAATACACACGTCTTTAGGATGTGAGAGAAAACAAGATCACTCAGAGGAATCTCTGTGGTCGGAGGGAAAACGTACAAATGACATCACAAGTAGCAACAGAGGTCAGGATTGAAGGTGGGTCTCTGACGCAGCCAAGTAGAAACTCTACTGCTTCAACATCAAGGGACCTCTCCACTTTCTTCTGCAATGCTTCTATCGCTAATAAAGGGCACAAACGGGGAGCATCTGAATCCACTTGCCTTTCTGGGGAATATGTCTACCAGTGTGATTGACCCTTCTACATCGACTTCTTAGTCATAAAATCCTCTGCAAGATGAATGTGGAAACCATAGAAAGGGTGCAGAGGAAATTTACAACGATGTTGCCTAGATTGGGGAACATGCCTTGTGAGAACAGGTTGAGTGGACTCAGCCTTTTCTCCTTGAAGCGACGGAGGATGAGAGGTGACCTGATAGAGGTGTACAAGATATTGAGAGGCATAGATCGTGTGGATAGTCAGAGGCTTTTTCCCAGGGCTCAGATGGCTAACACAAGAAGGCACAGGTTTTAAGATGCTTGGAAACAGGTACAGAGGAGATGTCAGGGGTAAGTTTTTTACGCAGAGAGTGGTGAGTGCATGGAATAGGCTGCCGGCGACAATGATGGAGGTGGATACGATAAGGTCTTTTAAGAGACTCTTGGATGGATACATGGAGCTTAGAAAAATAGAGGGCTATGGGTAAGCCTAGGAAATTTCTATAGTAAGGACATTTTCGGCACAGCTTTGTGGGCTGAAGGACCTGTATTGTGTTGTAGGTTTTCTATGTTTCTATGTTTCTCAAGCCAATTAACTTAACTTTGATCAACACACATCAAAGTTGCTGGTGAATGCAGCAGGCCAGGCAGCATCTCTAGGAAGAGGTACAGTCGACGTTTCAGGCCAAGACCCTTCGTCAGGACTAACTGAAGGAAGAGTGAGTAAGGGATTTGAAAGCTGGAGGGGGAGGGGGAGATGCAAAATGATAGGAGAAGTCAGGAGGGGGAGGGATGGAGCCAAGAGCTGGACAGGTGATTGGCAAAAGGGATATGAGAGGATCATGGGACAGGAGGCCCAGGGAGAAAGACGGGGGGGGGACCCAGAGGATGGGCAAGGGGTATATTCAGAGGGACAGAGGGAGAAAAAGGAGAGTGAGAGAAAGAATGTGTGTATAAAAATAAATAACAGATGGGGTACGAGGGGGAGGTGGGACATTAGCGTAAGTTAGAGAAGTCAATGTTCATGCCATCAGGTTGGAGGCTACCCAGACGGAATATAAGGTGTTGTTCCTCCAACCTGAGTGTGGCTTCATCTTTCCAGTAGAGGAGGCCGTGGATAGACATGTCAGAATGGGAATGGGATGTGGAATTAAAATGTGTGGCCACTGGGAGATCCTGCTTTCTCTGACGGACAGAGCGTAGGTGTTCACTAACTGACATATAACTTAACTTTGATGCTGGGTTAATTATTGGAATCTGTTGAAAGGAGAGGATAACACTTCTTTTATAAGGGCATAAATTAAACATGAACAGTAAACAGGGAATTGTTAGGGAAACATCATTTCTGATTAACGATTAAATTCTTTGCAGGGTTACTGAGAAAGGTCAATAAGGATAGAGAACTTGAAATAGTTTACATGGGTTGTTAGCAAAGCTTTCGATGAGATCCCACGTGGCAAGTTGGACAAAAGTAAAAGCCACAGAAGCCAAGGGTGTGCAGTGAATTGGATGCAATATCAATAAGACAGTGGCCTAAAGCTGCTGGGGCTCGTTGATGGGCATTGTTACTGGTAGTCTGTTACAAATATTGTTCTGCAGGGCTCAGTACGTGCTCCCTCGCTTTCTATAATTTGTATTAATGATTTAGACTTAAATGCAAAAGGCATGACAAACAAGTTTGCAGCTAGTACATAAACTGGCCGTGTAGTTGACAGTGAAGTAGAAAACTTTAGACTGTGGGAAGATGTGGGTGTCCTGGTCAATTGGGCAGATATATGGCAAGAACATTCAGTTCAGAGGAGTGTGAGGTAATGCGGCAAGGCAATGATAAATGATAAATAGAAGACTGAGTAGTGGTTTACAACAGAGTGCTCTTGGAAAATACATCCACAAGTCCCTAGGACAATAAAATGGTTAAAAGGCACATGGAATGCTTTCCTTTATTATCCAGGTCATGGGATATGAGAGTAGAGAGGATATGCTGGAACTGCATACAACACCAGATAGGCTTCAGCTGAAGATAAAACACCACAGCTTAGAAATATGTGACTGCAGTAGAGAGACTGCAGAGGAGATTAACAGAGAGGTTCTCAGGGCTGGACGGAAATTTGTAGTTGTAAAGTTAGTGTAAACTACAACCCTAACAATTTGGAAAAACTGGGTTTGTTTTCTTTGCAACAGAAAAGGCTGAAAGGAGACTTAAATGAGATGTACAAAATAACATAGGGCTTGTTAGAGAAAATAGGAAGGATTTATTTCAAATCATCAAGTTTATTATCACGTGCACAAGATTAATGAGATACAGAGACAATGAAAAACATGCTTCAACAGTATCACAGGCGTACAGGAGCAGACTGAAATTCAACAACAGCCTCTCACTCAATGTCAACAAAACCAAAGAGGTGATTATTGATTACAGGAGGAGGAAACTGGAGGTCATAAGCCAGTCCTCATTCGGGGATTGGAGGTGGAAAGGGTCAGGAACTTTAAAAGCCTTCAGAGGACCTGTGTTGGGACCAATGTGTAAGTATTATTACAAAGAAGACACAGCAGTGCCTCTACTTTCTTAGAAGTTTGTGTAGATTCAATATGTCATCCACGACTTTGACAAACTTCTATTGGAGGGTATCCTTACTGGCTGCATCATGGTTTGGTATGAAAATACCAAGTATGGGAAAGCCCACAAAAGGTAGTGGCTGCCTCACAGGAAAAGCCCTGCCCACCTGAGAGCACATCTACCATGAGTACTGCCACAAGAAAGCAGCATCCATCTTCAAAGATTCCCACCATCCAGGGGAAGCAGACTCGAAGAGCTGAACAGCCAGATTCTGCTCCGATGTCTTCTGCTCTCTTCTCGCTGTTGTTGTCCGGGAGGAGGTAGAGAAGCCTTCGGTCCCACATCAACAGGTTCAGGAACACTTATTACCCCTCCACCATCAGGCTCCTGAACCAGCATGAATAACTTCAATCACCACAACTCTCAACTGATTCCACAACCTATGGTCTCACTTCCAAGGACTCTGCAATTCATGTTCTTCATTTTATTTATCTATCTATCTATCTATCTATCTATCTATCTATCTATCTACTTATTTATTTTCTTCAGTTCAAGCTGGTAGATCCTGAGGTACAGGCATAGCCAAGCACACACTCATTTCTCAATTGCTCAGAACTTTTGGGCTATTGTAGTGATGTTTAGCATTGTGATTCTCTGGAAATTTACATAAATATTGCTGTGCAGGTATAATTGTTTAATGCTATTGTGTAGTGTCTTTGGGATGATACCACTTGTAAAACAACGTATACCCTGTTCATATTCTATAGCCTTTCAATCTTCTCTTTTAATTCAGCATACTTCTGGCAATTTTCATTAGTGATTTCTGTAAGTTATGTGGGTTTTGAATGACTATATCTATTATATCCATCTATTTTGCCCCACACCGGCTCCCTAGGCCTGAGTCGACGTAGTAACAGTAGGATATCTATTAAGTAAGTTGCTCTTGTTTGATTATCCTGTAATATTATATCTGGACAATTATTATGGATTGCCCCATTTGTCTGCTATTATGGCTCAGACGTAACATAATTTGGAGGACTCTGACACTAAAACTGGACCAAGCGTGTATTTATAGTAAGGCATGGCATCTCTTATGAGCTTGTATTTTAAAGCAAAATTTTGGTGAATGCTATTTACCACTTGATTGTGCCTGTGTAAGTAATCAGATTGTGTTAAACTGCTGCAGCATCCTGTAATGTGCTGGATTGTTTCTGGTTTCTCTTGGCATTTTCTGCATTTATCATCTTGAATTTGATGGTCTTTTATTATGTGCTGTTTTCTTACAAATTGGGACTGAGAGTGCCTGGTCTTGTATTGTCACAAGAAAGCCATCTATTTCTGGGGAGAGATCTCCAACTCTGAGCCAAGCATTCAACGCTTTCTTATCGACATCTAGTCTGCTCAGATCATGGGGCTGTCTTCCATGGAAAGTCATGCTCTTCTTCCATTGGTTAACATGTTCTATATATGTTTGCTTATTTACGCAGTTTGTCTTCTTTTGCATATTGATTGTTTGTCAATCTTTGTTTCATGATTCTACTGAATTTCTTTGTTCTACTGTGAATGCCTGCAAGAAAATGAATCTCAGGGTAGAATACGGTGACATATACGTACTTTGAGAATAAATTTGGGTTGAACTTTGTAAGTATGTACAGTACATAAAATACCCATAAATTATACAAAAAATATATGACTGAAAAAAATAACAGTGTAAAACAAGACATGAGTGAAAAAAAAAACACAATTAGAGCTAAGTCCATGCGAGTGCAAGAGGTGATCCTCAGTGTCCTGGTACTGAGGTGGGGTTAGGCTTTTGCAAGTTGGTTCAAGAACTGTTAGTTGTAGGAAAGCTTCCCCTGAACCTGATGAAATGGGATTTTGGGTGTTTTTACCTCCTGCCTGATGGTAGTAGCAAGAAGAAGACATGATCCTGATAGCGGGGATCCTTGTTGATAGATGCAGAGCAAAGGGATTTAAGGTGATGACAGAAGATTGGATGGAAGGGAAATTATTTCACCCAGAGGGTGGTGGGGTTGAACTCGCTGCCTGAGAGGGTAGGAAGGGCAGTAAGCCTCACCACATTTACCTTGTACTTGGATGTGCAGAGACTGGCCTGCAAGGGTACAGATCAAGATCTCAGACAGGGCTGTTTCTTCATCGTTGGGGCAAGATCCTAAAATGTTTTACCAAACAACAAGAACACCTTCACTACACAGCTTTGGCTGTTCAGTGAAGTAGTTTATTCTCACCTTCTAAGTTCTCCTACCAAGATGCACAAATGGCAGTGTTGTTTACACCCACAAAATGAATTCATATGGTCTTCTGCATTGGTCCTACCAATGTGGATAAGAATATACTGATATGCTAATTGCTAAACTTGATGCTGTTGTATTTCCAGATCTGCCTAGTAGCTTGCAGTCTTGTGAGTTTTGGATAGTCTGGGTTGTTACCTTTGGAGCAGAGAATGATGACGGGTGACATAACTACAATGCTTCAAAGAGGGGTTGAGTTAATAGACCATAAGGCCATTGGCTGTAGGAGCAGAATTATGTCATTTGATCCATTGGATCTGCTATGCCATTTCGTCATGGCTGATCCAATTTCCCTCTCAGTCCCGATCTCCTGCCTTCTACCAGTATCCCCTCATGTCCAGACCAGTCAAGAATCTATTCTCCTCAGCTTTAAATATACACAATGAATTGGCCTCTTCGGTCACCTGTGGCAACAAATTCCATAGATTTACCACTCTCTGGCTAAAGAAATTCCCCCTCATCTCCATTCCAAAAGGTTGTGTTCTCTGATCTCAGACTGCCCCACCATGGGAAGTATCCTCCCCACATACACTCTATCAAGGTCTTTCACCATTCTCAATGAGGTCCCTCTCATTCTTGTAAATTCCAGTGAGAAGAGGCCCAGAGCTATCATACTCCCTTCATAAGCTCTGGGCCTCTTCTCACTGGAATTTACAAGAATAAGGGGAACAAGCCTTTCAGTCCTGGAATTGTGAACCTCCTTTAAGCCCTCTCCATTTTCAGCACATCTTTTCTAAGATAAGGGGCCCAAAACTGCTCCCAGTACTCCAAGAGAAGCCTCACAGGTGCTTTATAAATAGGACAGAACCATCTTAACATGAGCTGAATCAAAGCTCACTGCAAGTTTCACTCACGTCTCTCTCCTGTCTCCAATGACCTCCATTGCCCCTTGGTCTGGCAGATCCTTGATTGTATAATTCTTATTCTCACATAGGAATCTCTCCGTAGCCTTACCCCTCCCTATCACAACCTGGTAATGTGAGGACTGTTTGTCCTGAACTTGGCAATGTGAACACTCGCATTCTGTAACAACCTCTGCACCTTGTCTGAACTCCAGAGCCTCCCTGAAATGATGGATCTAATTATATCTTGCAAAAAAATTCTTCTATATTAAGTAAGATAAAATTACACATTCTTGGCAAACAATTGGGTGTGTCTTGTCCTCCAAGGGGCCAATAAGAAATACCGTCCTGCCCATTTGTGTCACAACTAGAAGCAGCCAACTCTGAAGTATGTGAACAAATCACTCAGCTCTTTATCGGAAGGTGGAGACACTCTCAGCTTCGAGGGATACTCAATTCTAGTGATGATAATTATAATTACCTCACAGGTATGGAAAATACATCAGAAGCATTCTATTTCCACCATTCTAAATTGTCATTTTCTACACTCACTGATCAAATTATTACGATTGCTTTAAATAAGACCAATTTAGTTTGAGCCACTCGAGTGGAATATCCCCAAGAAGTTCCACACCCTCATCATTTTGTGACTTGCTTCACTCTCTAGTTATACAGGAAAATACACTATATATTTTACACTACGTGATTGACTATACATATACTGTACTATATAACTGTCTAAATAGTTGCATTAGTGTCTGTTACAGCCATTCAAATGTACAGGAATGTAAGGAACAGCGGAGAATAGTTGACTCACCCCAATATATCACGAGCAGATCCCTCCCCACCATCCTAAGTATCTATATCAGGCACTGCCTTGAGAAAGTAACATCCATCAGTAAAGGTCTCTATTATTTGGGTCATTCCATCTTATCACAGCTACTGCGCCCCTCAGCTATGTGGAGTACTTCACCATGTCTTCAACCTGAGCCTGAGGCTCCGGAGGGTTCCTGTACTGTTTGAAGATGTCCTGCCTCGTCCCTGTGCCGAAGACACCGCGCCCCAGCGGCCTCAATGACTACAGACCGGTGGCATTGATCTCCCACATCATGAAGACCCTGGAGGGACTTGTTCTGGAGCTGCTCCGGCCTGTGGTCAGGCCACACTTAGATCCCCTCCAGTTTGCCTACCAGCCCCGACTAGGAGTTGACGATGCCATCATCTACCTGCTGAACCGTGTCTACGCCCACCTGGACAAGCCAGCGAGCACTGTGAGGGTCATGTTTTTTGACTTCTCCAGTACGTTCAACACCATCCGCCCTGCTCTGCTGGGGGAGAAGCTGACAGCGATGCAGGTGGATGCTCCCCTGGTGTCATGGATTCTTGATTACCTGACTGGCAGACCACAGTATGTGTGCTTGCAACACTGTGTCAGACAGAGTGATCAGCAGCACTGGGGCTCCACAGGGGACTGTCTTGTCTCCTTTTCTCTTCACCATTTACACCTTGGACTTCAACTACTGCACAGAGTCTTGTCATCTTCAGAAGTTTTCTGATGACTGTGCCATTGTTGGATGCATCAGAAAGGGAGATGAGGCTGAGTACAGGGCTACAGTAGGAAACTTTGTCACATGTTGTGAGCAGAATTATCTGCAGCTTAATGTGAAAAAGACAAAGGAGCTGGTGGTAGACCTGAGGAGAGCTAAGGTACCTGTGACCCCTGTTTCCATCCAGGGGGTCAGTGTGGACATTGTGGAAGATTACACATACCTGGGGATACGAATTGACAATAAACTGGACTGGTCAAAGAACACTGAGGCTGTCTACAAGAAGGGTCAGAGCCGTCTCTATTTCCTGAGGGGACTGAGGTCCTTTAACATCTGCCGGACGATGCTGAGGATGTTCTACGAGTCTGTGGTGGCCAGTGCTATCATGTTTGCTGTTGTGTGCTGGGGCAGCAGGCTGAGGGTAGCAGACACCAACAGAATCAACAAACTCATTCGTAAGGCCAGTGATATTGTGGGGATGGAACTGGGCTCTCTCACGGTGGTGTCTGAAAAGAGGATGCTGTCCAAGTTGCATGCCATCTTGGACAATGTCTCCCATCCACTACATAATGTATTGGTTGGGCATAGGAGTACATTCAGCCAGAGACTCATTCCTCCGAGATGCAACACAGAGCGTCATAGGAAGTCATTCCTGCCTGTGGCCATCAAACTTTACAACTCCTCCCTTGGAGGGTCAGACACCCTGAGCCGATAGGCTGGTCCTGGACTTATTTCGTAATTCACTGGCATAATTTACATATTATTATTTAACTATTTATGGTTTTATTACTATTTAATTATTTATGGGCAACTGTAACAAAAACCAATTTCCCCCGGGATCAATAAGATATGACTATGACTATGACTAACAACAGGTACAGAAGCCTCATGGTGCACACCACCTTGTTGAACCAAGCTACATCCATTCAACCACTTGGGTCTTGAACCAACCTGCAAAACCCCAATCACGACCTTCAGAAGCTAACATTGTAATCACTTTGTCCTACAATGGACTTCGTATTTTGTTCTGAAAATTGTCTGCTTTCTTGTAAAATTTTGTGTAATTTATGTTTGTTTACTTCCAGTCAAGATAGTGTCAAACTGCAGTATCCATTGAGCTTGTGTCTCAGGTTTCATCCTTTTTTAAGGTTCGTAGGGAAAGTTTTGGGGACAGAGAAGGAAGTTAGGGGTCTAGTTAGGGTCTAGGGGCAGGGATGTGGGGGCATTAGATGTCAGGTGGGGGTCCTGGCCTCTGCTCTGCACGCCACATTCAAAGCTCAGTGACAACATGGACAAAGACCAACCATGGGCAGATGTCAGCCAGCAAATGCTATGGATGAAGACTATCAAGAATGAAGTCTCAGTGGTCCATGTGGGCAGGAAGCATGAGGGCTGGTATGCTCGTTGGTGAGCCTTATTTCAGGCCTGGAGTTCAGGTTCCCATCACCAGCAAGCCCTGGGGTTGATACTGAAGACTGAATTCCGTAGGTCGATTGAAAGTCCAGAAGTTGACGCCTGATGGCCAAAGCCCTGGGTCCGCCTGTCTGCAAGTCCACTGGGGATGCCTGACATCCATGAGTCTGCGAGTCCAATGGAGGCTGCAGGCCAGAGGCGGCCCATCCTGGGGTTGGACGACTGTCTCTGTGTATGAATAGGTGGGTGGTTGTCATTGGAGGGAGGAAAGGGTCTTGTTTTGCTGAGTTGGTTTGTTATCTGTGTTGTTCAGATGAACATTGTGGGCAAGTTATGTTGCCACTAGAATATGTGGTAACACTTGCAGGCTGCCTCAGCACATCCACAGCCTGTGCTGGTTGTTAACACCAGTGACACTTTTCACTATATGATTAGACGTACGTGTGATAAACAAGTGTATCTGAATTTCTGCTGCTGCAAGGTTTCACTTCACCTGTGCACACATGTACCTACACATGTGCACATGATAATAAACTTGACTTGTCTTGAAGATCAGAAATCTGGGATTAAACATTGCCAACCACTGATTTTACATCTCTAACATCTGACACTCTGTTACATTGAGCAACAGTACCTTTTACAACTTCAGTAAAGTGTTATCAATTTCATTAGCTCTAGTATCTTCGCTTACTCACTTTCAAGATTTTGACCTTGCTAGGAAGAACAGCTTCTATTGCCCATTGATATCCCCCCTTAGGAAGATGGTGGTGAACCACTTTTGAATATGAAACAACAAATGGTTTGTCTGGCCATTTCACAGCCTACCACTTGCTGTGGGTTGCTGGGAGGCATCAGTGATCAGATGGGTTTCTATGACATCTGGTGGTTTCATTAAACAACACACATCAAAGTTGCTGGTGAACGCAGCAGGCCAGGCAGCATCTCTAGAAAGAGGTACCTCTTCCTAGAGATGCTGCCTGGCCTGCTGCGTTCACCAGCAATTTTGATGTGTGTTGCTTGAATTTCCAGCATCTGCAGAATTGCTCGTGTTTGTGGTGGTTTCATTACCACTGTTACTAATCCTGGCGTTCATTTTTAAATGTTATTTAATTACCAGGGTTTAATCCCATTACAGTTGCCTTGGTGGAATTCAAACTCATGTCTCTACACTGTTATCCTAGCCTCTGGATTACCAGTCGCAGTACCTATGTGGAGGTTTTTCACAACCACAAATGCCATGCTTTCTCCATGAAGTGTTCATGCAATAGAATTGGACTGCTTGTGGTGCCACTGAACGCAGTAACCCAGCTAGACTCACTCACACCATCCCATCAGGAACCCTGTCACACCTGATAATACTGTGCCAGCAATGTGCAATAAGGTCATCGTCAGGGGACCCTTAATGACCTCACAACAATGCATTGGCAGGAAGGTGCCATGCCCAGTAACACTATGCCTCTAGGACCACTAGCAGACTCAGAAAGATGCAGCTCCACATACCTACAATGGGAAGTTGTCTTCTTCAGAGAGTGGAGAGAATCTGGAAAGCATTGCATGAAAGGGGGCCAGGGATCAGGAGTTTTAATCACATTGAAAAAGTACTTGACAATGGCTTGGCCTGATGTAACCTACAAGGCCATAGGCCAAGAGTGGGAAAGGGGAAGTAGACTGTATGCTATTTGTTTTTGGTTTGCATGAATCCAACAAACTGAATGCACTCCTTTACATTTCCAATTTCTCTCTTTCTATGAGCCTGTGATCTAGTGTTAATCCTTTGACCACTGACCCATTCTAGCAGGATATAATTAGCATCAAAAATTGGTGGGTTGGTTTATTATTTTCACATAATATCATAAGATGAAAGAGCAGAATTATGCTATTTGTGTCATGGTCCGGTCCATAAAGTCTGCATTCCGGTTCACAATCCGGTCCATCGATCCATATTCCAGGTTTTCTGGTTTTCCCTTGTCCTGTTGTGTGCCTTAATTGAGGTACACGATTCTGATTTTGGGCTGGCTCATAAATAGCTCCTGGGTTCAGCTTCATTTGCTGGATCCTGAGCGTGGAGCGTGAGAGCACGGAGGCTGCTACTGCTAAGTTGATGAAGAAAATATCCTGTAGGACGAACAGGCTAATGGATGGTGCAAGTGAGTTTGAGATGGAGGAATGGAGTGAAGAGAGTGAGGAAAGGAAACAGAGGTATGAGATGTCAGGGGACAAACAAAATAGGATCGCAAAACTACGGAAAGAAGATGAGATTAAAGCAATTATAACACTGAGTGAAGACGGAGTGTCTTTTGGTGAATGGAACCTGATTCATTTGATGAAGATAATCGACAAACTTATAGCTGAAGTCAAAAGAGCAAAGATTTTACGAAATGGATTGCTATTAGTGATTTATCGGGATAGTGCTGAACACGCAAAGTGATAAGATTAAATAAAATAGATGGCAAAAAAGTACAATGCTCAATACCCAACAATAGAAAGTGGACTAAAGGAGTTATTTTGGGGATACCAACAGAAGTTACTATGGATGAGATTAAACAGAACATAAAAGGAGCAAAAATTATTGAGGCCAAATCGGTTACCACGTGACAAAATTTGAGGAGGAAAACAATCTGCGGCATTGCTATTTAATGAGCACAGACAGCATCAAAAATTGGTGGGTTGGTTTATTATTTTCACATAATATCATAAGATGAAAGAGCAGAATTATGCTATTTGTGTCATGGACCAGTCCATAAAGCCTGCATTCCGGTTCACAATCCGGTCCATCAATCCATATTCCAGGTTTTCTGGTTATCCCTTGTCCTGTTGTGTGCTTTAATTGAGGCACATGATTCTGATTTTGGGCTGGCTCATAAATAGTTCCTGGGTTCAGCTTCATTTGCTGGATCCTGAGCGTGGAGCGTGCGAGCACAGAGGCTGCTACTGCTAAGTTAATGAAGAAAATATCCTGTAGGATGAACAGGTTAATAGATGGTGCAAGTGAGTTTGAGATGGAGGAATGGAGTGAAGAGAGTGAGGAAAGGAAACAGAGGTATGAGATGTCAAACTCTAAGGAGTCAGGGGACGAACAAAATAGGATAGCAAAACAACTGAAAGAAGATGAGATGAAAGCAATTATAACACTGAGTGAAGATGCAGTGTCTTTTGATGAATGGAACCTGATTCATTTGATGAAGATAATCAACAAACTTATAGCTGAAGTCAAAAGAGCAAAGATTTTACGAAATGGATTGCTATTATTGATTTGTCGGGATAGTGCTCAACAGGGCAAAGTGATAAGATTAAATAAAATAGATGGCAAAAAAGGACAATGCTCAAAACCCAACAATAGAAAGTGGACTAGAGGAGTTATTTTGGGGATACCAACAAAAGTTACTATGGATGAGATTAAACAGAACATAAAAGGAGCAAAAATTATTGAGGCCAAATGTTTGAAAGTTACAAGAAATGGGAAAAAGTACGATAGTTTATCGGTTATGATCAACTTTGATGAAGAGACATTGCCGACTAAAGTTTATTTAAGGTATATTTGTTATGAGGTCAGAATATATATACCACTGCCTTTAAGATGCTTTAAATGTCAGAAATTCGGGCATATTGTGGCAGTCTGCAGAGGGAAACAAAGGTGTGGAAGATGTGTTGGAGAACATGAATATGGGAAATGTGAGGCGGGAGCTGGGCTGAAATGCTGCAGTTGTGGTCAGGAACACAGTGCAGCTTATCAAGGATGCATTATTAGCAAGAAAGAAGCTGAGATGCAATATGTAAATATAACTCAAGGGATCAGATATGTAGAGGCAGTGAAAGCATTCGCTGGAAAAAGAAGGCTATCAAGCAAACAAATACAGGGAATAATAAACCGGTGAACTCTGAGGGTAGTAATATGATAAATAAGGATACATTAATTATTTTGTACTGTTTATGGTAGATGCAATTAACTGTTCAGCACAAACAGACAAAAGAACCAAAAAAATTAAAATTATAGTCAAGTCTGCAGAAAAATATCTTGGTATTACAGGGTTTAGGTGGGAAGCAGTCAAAGATACGCTGAATGGAGGATCAAACAGTTCATAGGCAGGAGAGGCGGGAAATAATGGCTGTATATATATATTACAAGGGAATGCAAGGAGTCTTATCGCAAATGATCAAGAATTTACAACATATGTACCAGAATTTAAGGAAAAAACCTCAGATTTTATGTTACAAGAAACATGGTTGAAACCCAGGGTAAACGTGCAGAACTCCATCAACGAATTAAGAACAATTGTGAGTTGGAAAGAGATTGGACAAAACGGTACTGCGTTTAAAAGAGACGGTTTCTGAAAAAGATGTTTGTTGTCAAAAATTCAGTGACGTGGAAAACAGATTAAAATGGAGGAAGTAATACCAAAGGAAAAAGGAATTTGTCGCAAAGTGAATTATCTACATTCGGATTATGAAATGAAAACATGGAAACAATGAGGAAGAACTTCAAGATCTCGATAAACAACTACAGGCTTTGATTCAAGAAAAGGAAAACTTGGAAATAGCAGATAGACTGGGAAAACAACAATTTTAAATGTTAAGCATGTGATAATGAATATTCTCAAGCAAGATGCTTATAGTTTTCCAAATGATTCAAATGAAATTAATGTAATTGTAATGTAATTTGAGGTAATGCAATTATTTGGAGACCACGTGACAAAATATGAGAAGGGAAACAATCTGCGGCATTGCTATTTAATGAGCACATACAGCATTTGCAAGCAAATTATAATTAATTATACATCCTGCGGAGGGCAGTAATACGCCTGGATGCGTCTAAACTGCCGGAAATAGAAGAAGAAGAAGAAAGAAACTTCATTTGCTGGACTGTTCCCCTCCCTTCACCTTCTTCCTGCAGCCTCTGCCAGCAACCTCTACCTGCAGCCCTGCCTGCAGCCTTGGCCTGAAGACTTACCTGCATCCATGCCTGTATCGCTGTCAAGTTCTACTGCTTGAGCAAGACTGGAGCCTTGCTGTGTCTAGATAAGGAACTGTCTTTCGTTGTTTGGAACCGCCTCTGTGTCCATGCCTTCACTAGGAAGGTCCAGCTGTTTGCCGCTACCTTCTGTTGGGAACTGTCTCTGTGTCGCACCTTCGCTAGGTAGCTTTGGCTGTTTGCCGCTACCTTGAGTTTCAAACTGTTTCTGTGTCCACGTCTTTGTTAGGTAGGTCTGGCTGTTTGTTGTTACCTTGTGTTTAGAACTGTCTGTGTCCACACCTTCGCTAGGTAGGTCTGGCCATTTGCCGCTACCTTGTATTGTGAACCATCTGGTTGTGTTCAGCATTTTGTGTATGAGTCCCGGCCCTACGTCCTGTTCCCAAGGAGGGGTCCCGGCTCTGTGTTCTGCATTCCTGTCTCTCAAGACCAAGGCTCTGTGTTCTGTGTTCCTGTCTCCCAAGACCAGGGCTCTGTGTTCTGCATTCCTATCTCCCAAGACCTGAATCCTTGTCTCGTCCAGGTCCATGTCATGTCCAGTGTCTTTTCTTCCCCGTTTCCCTTGCTTTCTTGACGCACCTAGTCCTGTTCCTAGTACTTCAGTGTCTGTGTCTTGCATTTGTGTCCGCCACCAACGACCCCCGTTATGACAATTTGACCCATTGAGGCTGCTCTGCCATTACATCATGGCTGATATATTATCCCTCTCGACCCCATTCTCCTGCCTTCTCCTCATAACCTTTGACTCCATAGCTAATCAAGAACCTATCACCCTCCACTTCAAATATACTCAATGAATTCCACAGATACACCAATCTCTGGCTAAAGAAATCCCTCCTCATCTCTGTTCTAAATGGACATCCCTCCATTCTGAAGCTGTGCCCTCTGATCCTAGACACACCCACTATAGGAAACGTCCTCTCCACATCCACTCTATCTAGGTCTTACTATATTTGATAGATGTCAATGAGATCACCCCCCATTCTTCTAAACTCCAGTGAGCACAGGCCTAGAGCCATCAAACACTCCTCATACATTAACCTTTTTATTCCTAGAATCATTCCTATGAATCTCCTCTGGACCCTCTCCACTGCCAGCATACTTTCTCTTAAATAAAGAGCGGAAAATTGCTCACAATTCTCCAAGTGTGGTCTGACCAATGCCTTATAAAGCCTCAGCATTATATCATTACTCTTATATTCTCATTCTGACAAAGTCAATGCTAACCTTGCTATTTTCTTTTTTACCACTGACTCAACCTGCAAAAGTCCCCTTGCACCTCTGATTTTTTAAAATTTTCTCCCCAATTAGAAAATGGTCTACGCCTTTTTTTTCCTTCTACTATGCCATACCCTTCCCTACACTATATTCCATCTGTCACTACTTTGCCCTCTCTCCCAATCTGTCTAAAGTTCTGCAAACTTACTGCCCCCCCACCTATCTCCGTATCATCCACAGGCATGCTTACAAAGCCATCAATTCCATCATCCAAATCATTGACATATAATGTGAAATAAAGTAGTCGCAATACCAATCCCTGCAGAATACCTGGTCACCGACAGCTAACCAGAACAGGCTCACTTTACTCACACCTTACCTCCTTCCAGTCAGCCAATCTTCTATTCATGCTAGTATCTTCCCTGAGCTATGCACTGCATCTTGTCAAAGGCCTTCTGAAAATCCAAGTTAACATCATCCACTGACTCTCCTTTGTCCATCATACCTGTTATTTCCTCAAAGAATTCCAACAGGTCAGTTGGGCAGGATCTCTCCTTAAGGAAACCATGCTAACTTTGGCCTATTTTACCAGGTTCCTCAAAGTAACCAGAAACCGCATCCTTAACAATCAACTCCAATATCTTCCTAACCTTTGATGTCAGGCTAACTGACCTATAATTTTCCTTTTGCTGCCTCCCTCCCCTTCTTAAAGAGTGGAGTGAGATTTGCAATTTTTCATTCCTCCAGAGCCATTCCAGAATCTAGCGATTCGTGAAATATTATTTTGACTGCCTCCACAATCACTTCACCTACCTCTTTTTATACCTTCAGGTGTAGTGCATCTGGTCCAGATGACACCTACCTTCAGACATTTCAGCTTCCCAAGCACCTTCTGTTCAGTTGTTGTTGTTCGTCCATTGTTGACGTCGATGAAGACCTCGACACCATTATGATGGTGTCGAGACTAGCGCGTGATTTAGATTTAAGTGAGGGAGAGTTGCACAGCGTCAGCCTCACTCTCTCTTCCCAATTCCCATCTGGATCCAGTGGCAAGACAGAGTCTAGATGGCTGGAGATGGGACTGGGTGCAGTGGATGACCAGGACATCTTCTGTGTCTTGTCCTGCTCTACACGTTCCACATCACTTGCAGAGACCGTCTTCTTGACCGTTGGACCTTCCGTTGGTCTTGTGCGCTCAATCCGCCGGAGTCTGTCTTCACATGCTGGGATAGACAACTCCCTATCTCACCAAGGGTTTGAGACCCGTCGGCTACCCTCACCTGGTTTAGCCGGCTTGTCGAAGCTGTTGCCCGGGGTGTGGCCGCTGTCGCATGCAAACAGCTACGGGGAGCTACAGGTGAGAGCTAAGTGCCAGGTGGGGACCAAAGGTGGACTAACCGCCCTGAAAAGGACGCGACATGTTTCTCCACCAGAGTTGCTACCCCTCCCTGACATCCCATACACCACTTCTGTTCATTAATAGCAACTACACTCACTTCTGCCCTCTGCCCCTTTTGAATTTCTGGCACAGTGCTGGTGTCTTCCACAATGAAGATTTTTGCAAAATAGTCATTAAGTTCAACTGGATTTCTTTAAACCCCCCCCCCCCCCAATTACTACCTCACCAGCATCATTTTCCAGTGGTCTGATATTGTCATGGTCCGGTCCGTGAAGTCCGCATTCCAGTTCACGGTCCGGTCCATGGACTCAGGACTCCGGGTCATCCAGCTGTCCCTTGTTTAACTGAATCAAAAGCACCTGATTCCCATCTTCGGGCTTGCAATATAAGTAGCCTTGCGATTGAGTATGGGCTGCTTTTTTGGGTTGCTGGTTGGCTGAATTGCTGAATTGCTGAATTGCTGAATTGCTGAAGCGCCAACTCCAACTCCAACTCCAACTCCATCTCCATCTGCTGGGCCAGTGTTACGAATCAGCTGCTGGCTGTGGGGTGTTGTGGGGGACATTCTGTGGGAATATTGACCGACGGCCTGTATAGATCCGGAATGATATTTGTACACGGTCCCTTGCAAACTCTGATAGGATGGCAGGGAGGGAGACTGATGGTGACAGCAATAGCACGGAGTGTGAGTGGGGAGAGGGACTAAGAACAGGAAGACGATGGGTCGGAACAGAAAGAAAGGAGGTGGGTGTAGTGTAGGTGGATCAGAAAGTGAGGGAAGAGAAGTTGAGGAGAAGGGCCCGAGGGCAAAATTGCTGAATGTAGTGATAAGATTTGAGGGGGAAGGGGGAGTAAAGAAAATCGATCCACTTAAGCTAACAAAAATCATTAGAGGACAAGTAGGGGAAGTGAACCATGCGAGAAGTTTAGGAGATGGAAACCTGCTGATAGGATGTAAAACTAAAGAGCAGATGGAGAAGGCAATGAAGGTGACTAGTGTTGGGAAAGTCAAAGTGTCCAGGGTTGTAAGAGTTGGAGCACAAAGGGTCAATGGTTGCAGGGGTGTGATATCCAGGGTTCCCCTCAGTGTTAATATGAAGGAGATATTGGAGAACTTGAGGGTGAGGAATAGTTCAGTGAAGAGTGTGAAAAGAATGACAAGGGGAGCAGAGAAAAGGGAGACTGAAACCGTTCTGGTAGAATTTGAGGATAAGGTGCCTCCAAAGGAGTTAAATTTTGGATTTCTAAGATGCAATGTAGGAGAATATATACCAAAACCTATGAGGTGTTTCAATTGCCAGGAATTTGGGCATGTGGCCAAAGTGTGCAAAGGAAAGGGAAGATGTGCAAGGTGTGGGGGGGAGCATAAATATGGAAAGTGTGGAGAGGGAGTGAGACCAAAGTGCTGTGATTGTGGAGGTAACCATAGTGTAGCGTACTGGGGATGTGAAGTGTGAAAAAAGAGTGGAGATGCAGCAGATAAGGGTGAAGGAAAAAGTCTCATATGCTGAGGCAGTCAAGTTGACAGGACAGAAGGAAATGAATGAGGGAGGGTGTAGCAAAGAGCAAGTGGCTGCTAAAGAAAGGCACGATAAGAAGAATGCATGGATAGAGAAGAAGAAATTGGTGACCTTTAAAGCAGGAGTGGTAAACGCAACGTATGAGATCAAATCTAAAACTGAAAGGATCCAGCTTATTGTGAAAGCTGCAGAGCATCAGTTGGGTATGATAGGATTAAAATGGGAAGAAGTAAACGATGAACTCAGGGTACAGTCAAGTCAAGAGACAGTATGTGTGGGTTGATATCACTAATAATGCTACATCTTCAATGGAATGCAAGAAGCCTGATTGCTAATGGACAAGATTTCAAACAGTTTACAGCGAGTAAGAGAGAAAAGCCAGATGTTGTGTGTATCCAAGAGACCTGGTTAAAACCTAATTTAGATTTTGTTTTGTATGGTTATGAGGCAGTAAGGCAAGACAGGAGAGAGGGTGGAGGAGGAGGATGTGCAACTTATGTAAAGCAAGGTATTCCTTATAGAATACAAGGTGTCGGAAGTGAACAAGAGTATGTGGTAGTTAAAGTATGGGCTGAAAGGAAAGAGTTGGTGATTGTGAATTATTATAATTCATGCAAAAGACTAGTGTTAAACAAGCTTGAGGAGATAGAAGGGCAGAACAGTAGTAACGTTGTTTGGTGTGGTGATTTTAATGAACATAATGTATTATGGGGGAGTGACAGAACAGACATCAATGGTCGGGTAATAGAGGAGTTGCTAGATGAGAAGTACTTAGTGTGCCTAAATGATGGCAGGAGTATTAGAATTGATGTTAATACAGGTAAAGAATCTTGGGCTTGATCTTGCATTAGTATCAAACTCCATTGCATCAGTATGTGATTGGTTAGTGTACCAAGAAGGAACTGTAGGGAGTGATCATTACCCAATCTGGTGCAAGATAAATATTTCTGCTTCATTGGTCACAGAGAATACAGGTGGGAAATGGATCCTTGAGAAAGCCAATTGGGAGAAATTTCTGGAAAAATGTGATAGATATCTAAGTTAGGTCAGTGATGGAATGGACGTAGAAACACTTGACAGCATATTAAAACAAGGTACAATATCAGCTGCATTACAATCCATTCCTAAAAGTAAAGGAAGAGTAAAGAAGAGAATAATACCATGGTAGGATGACAATTGTAAGGAAGCAGTGAGAAACAGAAATAAGGCACTTAAACCGGTTGATAGAACTCATAACTTCCAACATATGATTCAGTACAAACAAGCTCAGGCAGTAGTAAGGAGGACAATAAGACATGCTAAAAGAACGCACTGGAGAAAGTATTGTGATTCAATGTGAAACAGAACTCAAGTAGGAGATAAAAAGGATGGAAGGGGACAGGAGAGAGTGGAGGTACCCAGTTCTGGTTGATGGAAATGTGACTGCAGTAACAAATAAGGAAAAGGCAGAGTTGTTGGCAAACACTTTTGTTATGGTACATAGTTCTGATAATTTGTCTGAGAAGGGAAGAAGAGATAGAGAGAGAACAAAAGCTGAAAATATGGAGGCTTTATGTAGAAAAACTAATCTTGACGGTGTGCAAGATGTCCCTTTCAGCATGAGAGAATTAAGAAAGGCACTAGATAAAACAGGAAAGACTGTGCCAGGTAAAGATGAAATATGTTATAGTATGATAAAACACTTGAGTGAAGGAAGTGTGGAGAAACTACTGCTTCTGTATAACAAAGTCCGGGATGAAGGGAGAATACCAGGGAGCTGGAAAGAGGCAATAATTATTCCAATAAGGAGACCTGGGAAAGATGCCAGCAGGCCAGAAAACTACAGGCCAATTGCCCTGATGTCACATGTATGTAAACTTATGGAAGGTATGATAAATGAGAGGTTAGTGTACTTCTTGGAAAGTCGAGGTATGGTGGCTGTGTATCGAAGCGGGTTCAGGAAAGGAAGGAATACTATGGATCCAGTGTTGTGTCCAGAGGATGAAATAAGAAAAGCTCAAGTAAATAAGGAGACAGTGGTTGCAGTTTTTTTTGATGTTGAGAAAGCTTACGATATGTTATGGAAAGAGGCTCCTAATCAAGCTACATTTAATGGGAATTGGGGGGGGCAATGTTCAATTGGGTTAAGGACTTTTTAAATGGGAGAACTATTCAGGTGAAGATAGGATCAGAGCTATCAAGCCAGTACGTTGTAGAAAACGGGACGCCTCAGGGGAGTGTAGTGAGTCCAACTTTATTCTCCATTTTGATAAATGATATATTGGTAAATATTCCAATGGAAGTGGGGAGGTCATTCTTTGCAGATGACAGGGCTTTGTGGAAAAGAGGGAGAAATATTCAACATATAGTTACGAAAATGCAAGATGGAATTAATCAAGTTGAAGAGTGGGGGACAAAGTGTTAAATTTTCAGTGGAGAAGACAAAAGCCATGTTCCTTACAAGGAAAAAGTTCAGGGGACTTAATTTGAATCTGTATGGAAGTAACCTGGAGAGAGTTGAAAGTTTTCGGTTTTTGGGAGTGCACTTTGACGTGAGATTAACATGGAGAGAACATGTTCGATATGTAGTTAGTAAATGTAAAAATGTGAGAAATGTCATGGTGTCTTGCTGGATTGGAATGGGGTGCTGGATTTTGCATCACTGAAGTATATTTATGTAGCATTAATAAGATCAAGATTAGACTATGGAAGTATTGTATATGGGTCAGCAGCAAAATCTGTGCTGGCAGAACTGGATATCGTGCAAGCTCGGGCTCTAAGGGTGTGCTTGGGAGCGGTTAGAACTTCCCAGTGTGTGCTCTCCAAGTTGAGGCAAATGAAATACCATTGGGGCTGCGGAGTAAACAGCTGGAGGCCAATTACTGGATTAATATAAGGGGGCATGGTGATTGCCATCCTACAAAAAGGGTGTTGCAGACATGCTGGGAGAAGGAGAGGTCACAAAAAGAAAGTTTTGGCTGGACAGGAGAGCAAACAGCAAAAAACATGGGTGTATACGATAAAGAGTTTTGTCCAAGTGTGGTGTGGCCTGTCAGACCTTTCTGGGTATTAGAAAATCCCTCTGTAGATTTGGAATTGCTTAAGGTTAAGCACAGTAATAAGACGGCTGATATACTCAGTGAATATCACAGTTATAGGGTATGTAAATATAAAGGCGTACAGATTTTTACTGATGGATCAAAGGATCCAGAAACAGGTGCAACAGGGTCTGCAATTGTTGTACCAAGTTATCGAGTTGAAATTAGCAAGAGAACACCTGATTGCTCGAGTGTATATGCAGTTGAAATGTTTGCCATATGGTTAGCACTAGAATGGAGTGAGCAGGTTGATTGTAATAATTTTGTGATATGCAGCGATTCTGGGTCGGCCCTTGCAAGCAATAAGGCGGGTACAGCTAGAGGTCACCAGGATCTGCTTTATGAAATCCTGTTTGCAAATTCAAGACTGGCCAGACAAGGCAAAAATATTGCAATCATGTGGGTTCCAGCACATTCGGGTATTATGGGAAATGAGACCGCAGATAGGCTGGCAAAAGCAGCAACTGAAAAAGGATCTGCAGAGGTCAATATTAAACTATCAAAATCAGAGGGGAAGAGCATAGTGTGGAGAAGGATAAATCAACAGTGGCAGCAGCATTGGGATAGAGCAATAAAAGGAAGACATTTATATTCAATTCAGAACAGAGTAGATATTGGAAGAAGTAGGGGAGTAAAGCAGAAGGAGCAAGTAATTATAAGTGGACTGAGAATTGGACACAGCAACCTTACTGGCACTCTGGCCATCATAAATAAGCATCCAACAAGTTTTAGCAATCTATGTCAGGAGACTGAAACAGTAGAGCATATCCTTATTTCATGTGGGAAATTTGCACAGGAAAGGCAACAAATGTTACAACAATTATGCAAAATAGGACTGGTAGAGAACAGTGTTAAAGGTTTATTGGAATGTAGGGAGAGTGATCAGGGGAGAAAATGGTTGTTTAGTTATTTAAGGGCAACGGGCCTGGAAAGACGGCTTTAAAGTGAATGGACAATAAAGGACAATAAATCCTGAAGATGGCAGTAATGCATCAATGTGGACGCCAACTGCCGTAAAAACAAGAGGTAGAAGTAAAAGTAGAAGAAGAAGAATAAGTGTGGGCTGCTGGTTTGTCTCGTCAGTCCCCCTTGGAGCAACTTACTGATGGAAGGCTAGTGAAACAATTTGTGATCTCCAGACCTGGTTGGAGGTCCACTGCTTCACAAAGCCTTGTTGCCACTCGTCGGAGTAGTCTTTGTGGCATGGATTTGGCTGCTTCCTGGGCCAACTGAGTGGCTGCCAGCCACTCCAAGCTAGGTAGGGATCCGGCTGTTTCCGTAGCCAGCTGAGGTTGCTGGCTGAACTGAGACTGAGAACTGACGAGCAGAGATGGAACTGTCTGTTGTTCTTTGGTGTTTGTCCCTTCTTGTCCTCGCCTCCGGGGGCGGGGGGTAAGCCAGGCCATCTTGCCATTGCCCTGCGGGGGGATCATGTCTTGTCTGCCTCTGTTGGGTAAGTCTGGCTGTCCTGCCGTTACCCAACAGATGGACCTGTCCCACCTTGGTGTGGAGAAGTTGAATCCCTGTTTGTCGTAGGATAAGTCCCAGCTCTGTTAATGTTCAGTTCCCAGTCGGTCTCTCAACTCCCGCCTCCGAGTTATCAGCCTCCGCATTTCAAGACGAAGACCTCGCAGCCAAGCTCCAAGAACCCCAGCCCCGAGGATCCTTCAGCCAAGCTCAAGACTAAAGAACCCAAAACTTGAGGATCCCGCAGCCAAGCTCAAGACCCAAGAACCCAAGCCGCGAGGATCCCAAGCCAAGCTCACGGTCCAAGAACCCAAGACCCAAGACCCCAAGCCTTGAGGATTCCAAGACCTAAGAACCCATGCCTTGAGGATCCCAAGCCAAGCTCAAGATCCAAGATCCCAGCCTCAACCCATGTCATTTCCTTGCCTGGTTCTGGTTCTGAGCCCAAGGAAAGAACCAGATCCTGGGTCCTTGTCCAGTCTCGGTCTCGGAGTCCAAGCCTTGTCTCCTAGTCCATGGTTCCTAGTCCTGTTCCTGCTTTCCCTAGACCAAGTTTGCGTTCTTGTTCCTGTTCCTTGCCTGAATCCTGTCACATCCCTACTCTAGTCAAGTCCTGTTCCTTGTACTTCAGTGTCTGTGTCTTGCATTTGGGTCCGTTCCCAGCACCCCATTGTGACAGATATCTACTATCCCTATCTTTTACATTTTGTATACCTGAAAAACCTTTTGGTATATTATATACCCTCTGTTTCCCCTTGATGCTGTCTTTGATTTCCTTTGTCAGCCACAGTTGCCTCATCCTCCCTTTAGAGTACTTCATATCTTTAGGATGTAACTATCCTGCACCTTCTGAATTGCCCACAGAAATTCCAGCCGCTGCTGTTCTGCTGAAATCCCTGCTAGTGTCCCCTTCCAATGAACTTAGGCCAGCTCCTCCCCCATGCTTCAACACTTCTGGCTGTCTTGGTAATGCAACCATTATAATCAAATACACCTCCCACTCCTGATGTTCTTTCTTATCACCGTTCCCATCAGGCAGGAGATACAAAAGCCTAAAAACACATACCACCAGACTCAAGGAGAGCTTCGATGAAACAAAGGAAATATGCACCTTTCTCAAAGACTTTGGCCATAAAAGTATAAATGAATTCTAGCCTAAAGACAGGGAGGGATAAAATGTTGATCAAGCGTCTATTTCAAAACTTATTGACCAAACATTGTGATGCAGAACAACACAATCCAGTCAGGAGTGTAGCAGGAAAAGAAAGATAATATATCTGGCCAATGGTCCTTCATCAAACTTCTGCTTTGAGATTCACCCTGGCAGTTTTGCTATGCTCCAGTCCTAGGTGAAGAGGAGAAGGTGAGGCAGCAGTTTGTACAACCCCAAGTGCAGATCTGAAGTGAGGGTCTGCTCTGAGAGCCCAGTGAGAAACACAATGAGAAGTAGCTTCAGTCTTGAAACTACATGGTCTTGGGCAAGGGTTGTTCTGTCGTCTGGAGAGTGTGTTTGTTGAGGACATCAGACAAGGGAGAAAGGATGACTAATTTTAGTAGCAGAAATGCCCTCCAGCCATTTGGTGTCAATTCTGGCTCTCAGGCTTTAGGACATTCTGTTTCAGTGGAGTGTGTTAAGTTGACAGAGACGTTGTCTTTCAGATCACGCATCTCTTCCTGCATAGATGCTTCATACTCTCATCCTCAGTTCATCAATTTCATCAACTTTGCCTCCACTTTCCACCCTGCTAAACGCCAATGGATATGGGGAAATCTGAAGATGCTGGAAATCCAAGCCACACACAAAATGCTGGAGGAACTCAACAGGCAGGCAGTATCTATGGAAATGAATGAACAGTCAATGTTTTGGACGGGGTCCCTTCATCAGGACTGGAAAGGAAGGCAAGAAGTCAGAGCAAGAAGGTGGGGGAAGGGGAAGGGAGAAAGAAGCACAAGATGGTCGGTGGCAGGTGAAACCAGGAGAGGGGAGGGGTGAAGTAAAGAGCTGGGAGTTGGTTGGTGAAAGAGATACAGGGCTGGAGAAGGGGGAATCTGATAGGAAAAGACAGAAGATCATGGAAGAAAGGGAAGAAGGAGGAGCACCAGAGGGAGGTGATGAGCAGGTAAAGAGATAGGAGAGAGAGGGAAAAGGGAATGAGGAACAGTGAAGCAATTACTGAAAGTTCAAGAAATCGAACATCAGGTTGGAGGTTACCCAGACGGAATATAAGGTGTTGCTCCTCCAACCTGAGTGTGGCGTCATGGTGGACTTATGTCGGAATGGGAATGAGAAGTGGAATAGAAATAGATGGCTACCGAGAGGGCCCACTTTTTCAAGCAAACAGAGCATAGGTGCTCGACAAAGCAGTCTCCCAATCTAGGTCGGGTGTTACTTTGAGCAGGCTCTGCCATTCCAACATGGCTGATTTATTATCCTTCTCAAACCCATTCTCCTGCCTTCTTCCTATAACCTTTGATGCCTTTACTAATCAAGATTCTATCAACTTCCGCTTTAAATATACAGAATGACTTGGTCTCCACAGACATCTGTGACAATGAATTCCCAGGTTCACCACCCTCTGTCTAAAGAAATTACTCCTCATTGCTGTTCTAAGGGGATGTCCTTCTATTCTGAGGTTGTGTCCTCTGGGCCTAGACTTCCCCACTATAGGAAACATCCTCTCCACTCAATCTAGGCCCTTCAACATTTGATAGGTTCCAATGAGATTCCACTCCCCCGCCACCCACGCACCCTCATTCTCCTGACACCAGCAAGCACAGACTCAAAGCCATCAAACATTCCTCATATGTTAACCCTTTCAATCCTGGGATAATGCTTGTGAACATATCCATAGCCAGCACATCCTTTTTCAGATAAGGGGCTCAAACCTGCTCACAAGTGTGGCCTGATCAATGCCTTATAAAGCTTCAGCATTACACCCTTGCTTTTATATTCTAGTCCTCTCAAAATGAATGCCAACATTGTATTTACTTTCTTACCACCACCTCAACCTGCAAGATAACCTTTAGGGAATCCTGCATGAGGAATCCCAAGTCTCTTTACACCTCTAATTTCTGATTTTTCTCCCCATTCAGAGATGGTCTACATTTTCATTCCTTCTGTCAAAGTGCATTGCCTTCTTGTTCATCCATCGTCGACGTCGATGAAGACCTCAGCACCATTATTGATGGTGACGAGACTAGCACGTGACTTGGATTTAAGTGAGGGAGAGTTGCGTAGCGTCAGCCTCGCTCTCTCTTCCCAATTCCCATCTGGATCCAGTGGCAAGACAGAGTCGAGACGGCTGGAGATGGGACTAGGCGCAGTGGATGACCAGGACGTCTTCTGTGTCTTGTCCTGTTCTACACGTTCCACGACGCTTGCAGAGACCGCCTTCTTGACCGTTGGACCTTCCATTGGTCTCGTCCGCTCAATCCGCCGGAGTCTGTCTTCACGTGCTGGGATAGACAACTCCCTATCTCACCGAGGGTTTGAGACCCATCGGCTACCCTCACCTGGTTAGGCCGGCTTGTCGAAGCCGTTGCCAGGGGTGTGGCCGCTGTCACATGCAAACAGCTACGGGGAGCCACAGGTGAGAGCTGAGTGCCAGGTGGGGACCAAAGGTGGACTAACCGCCCTGAAAAGGAAGCGAAATGTTACCCCACCAGAGGTGCTACCCCTCCCTGACACCCCATACACCCCGCATTGCCTTACACTTCTCAACACTGTAATCCATCTGCCATTTCTTCGCCCATTCTCCTAATCTACCTATCAGTCCTCTGTAGACTCCCAGCTTCTTCAACACTATCTGCTCCTCCACCTAACTTTGTATCGTCTGCAAAATGGCCACAAAGCCATCAGTTCCGTAATCCAAATCATTGACATAAACATGAAAAAAGTGGACCCATCACTGAACCCTGCACAACACCACTAGTCAGCAGCAGCCAACCAGAGATAGGCCCTCTTTAGACCATAAGACCATTAGGCATAGGAACAGAATTAGGCCATTCAGCCCATCTAGTCTGCTCTGCAATTCTATCATGGCTGATCCTGCAGCCCACTCAACCCCATACACCTCCCTTTTCACCATATCCTTTGATGCCCTGTCCAATCAGAAAATGATCAACTTCCACCTTAAATATACCCACAGACTTGGCATTCACCGCAGTCTGTCAAAATTCCACAGATTCACCACTCTTTGGCTAAAAAAATTCCTCCTTATCTCCGTTCTAAAAGTTTGTCCCTCAATTTTGAGGTTGTGCCCTCTGGTTCTGGATACCCCCACCGTAGGAAACATCCTCTCCACATCCACCTCATCTAATCCTTTCAATATTCTGTAGATTTCAATGAAATCCCCACACATTCTTCTAAATTCCAGTGAGTACAGGCCCAAAGCTGCCAAACACTTCTCATACGTTAACCCCTTCATTCTCGGAATCATCCTTGTGAACCTCCTCTGGATTCTTTCCAATGACAACACATCCTTTCTCAAATATGGGTCCCAAAACTGATAGCAATATTCCAAGTTCCTGACTAGTGTCTCATAAAGCCACAGCATTGTCACCATGCTTTTATTTTCTATTCCTCCTGCAAATTGCCAACATTAGATTTAACTTCTTTACCACGGACTCTGTATTCCATCTGCCACAGTTTTGCCCATTCTCCAATTTGTCTGTCCTGCTGCAATCACATTGCTTCCTCAGCACTACCTACCCCTCCACCTATCTTTATATCATCCTCAAACTTTGCCACAAAGCCGTCAATTCCATTATCCAGATCACTGTGAGAAGTAGCGATCCCAATACTGACCCCTGAGGAAAAGCACTGGTCACTGGCAGTCAACCAGAAAAGACCCCTTTTATTCCCACTCGCTGCCTCCAGCCTATCAGGCATTCCTCTATCCATGCCAGTATCTTTCCTGCAATGTCATAGGCTTTTATCTTGTTAATAGACAATAGGTGCAGGAGTAGGCCATTCAGCCCTTCGAGCAGCATCGCCATTCACTGTGATCATGGCTGATCATCCACAATCAGTACCCTTTTCCTGCCTTCTCCCCATATCCCTTGACTCCACTATCTTTAAGAGCTTTAACTAACTGTTTTTTGAAAGAATCCAGAGAATTGGCCTCCACTGCCTTCTTAAGCAGAGCATTCCACAGATCCACAACCCTCTGTGTGAAAAAGTTTTTCCTCAACTCAGTTCTAAATGGTCTTCCCCTTATTCTTAAACTGTGGTCTCTGGTTCTGGACTCCCCCAACATCGGGAACATGTTTCCTGCCTCTAGTGTGTCCAATCCCTTAATAATCTTATATGTTTCAATCAGATTCCCTCTCATCATTCTAAATTCCAGTGTATACAAGCCCATTCGCTCCAATCTTTCAATATATGACATTCCCACCATCCCTGGAATTAACCCAGTGAACCTACGCTGCACTCCCTCAATAGCAAGAATGTCCTTCCTCAAATTTGGAGACCAAAACTGCACACAATACTCCAAGTGGGGTCTCACCAGGGCCTTGTACAACTGCAGAAGGACCTCTTTGCTCCTATACTCAACTCCCCTTGTTATGAAGGCCAACGTGCCCTTAGCTTTCTTCACTGCCTGCTGTACCTGTATGCTTACTTTCAGTGACTGATGAGCAAGGTCACCCAGATCTCGTTATACTTCCCCTTTAACTAACTTGACACCATTCAGATAGTAAGCTGCCTTCCTGTTCTTGCCACCAAAGTGGATAACCTCACATTTATCCACATTAAACTGCATTTGCCATGCACCTGCCCACTCACCCAACCCGTCCAAGTCACCCTGTATTCTCGTAACATCCTCCTCACATTTCACACCGTCATCCAGCTTTGTGTCATCTGCAAATTTGCAAATGTTACTTTAAATCCCTTCATCTAAATCATCAATGTATATTGTAAATAGCTGCGGTCCCAGCACCGAGCCTTGCGGTACCCCACTAGTCACTGACTGCCATTCTGAAAAGGACCCATTAATCCCTACTCTTTGTTTCCTGTCTGCCAACTAATTTTTTATCCATGTCAGTACCCTACCCCCAATACCATGTGCTCTAATTTTGCCCACTAACTTCCTTTGTGGGACCTTATTAAAGGCTTTCTGAAAGTCCAGGTACACTACATCCACTGGCTTTCCCATGTCCATTTCCATAGTTACATCCTCAAAAAATTCCAGAAGATCAGTCAAGCATGATTTCCCCTTCGTAAATCTATGCTGACTCGAACCTATCCTGCTACTGCTATCCAAATATGCCACTATTTCATCTTTTATAATTGACTCCAGCATCTTCCCCACCACTGATGTCAGGCTAACCGGTCTACAATTGCCTGTTTTCTCTCTCCCTCCTTTCTTAAAAAGTGGGATAACATTAGCTACCCTCCAATCCACAGGAACTGATCCTGAATCTATAGAACACTGGAAAATGATTACCAAAGCGTCCAGGATTTCTAGGGCCACCTCCTTAAGTACCCTGGGATGCAGACCATCAGGCCCTGGGGATTTAATGCGAAGTTCCTTCAGTTCCTCTGTTACCCTAGGTCCTCTGGCCACTATTACATCTGGGAGATTGTTTGTGTCTTCCCTGGTGAAGACAGATCCACAGTACCTGTTCAACTCATCTGCCAGTTCCTTGTTCCCCATAATAATTTCACCTGTTTCTGTCTTCAAGGGTCCAACTTTGGTCTTAACTAATTATTTCCTCTTCACATACCTAAAGAAGCTTTCACTATCCTCCTTTATATTCTTGGCTAGCTTACCTTCGTACCTCATCTTTTCCCCCCGTATTACCTTTTTAGTTATCTTCTGTTGCTCCTTAAAAGTCTCCCAATCCTCTGGCTTCCCACTCATCCTTGCTATGTTATACTTCCTCTCTGTTATTTTTATATGTCCTTGACTCCCCTTGTCAGCACGGTTACCCCTTACTCCCCTTAGAATCTTTCTTCCTCTTTGGAATGAACTGATCCCGCACTTTCTGTATTATTCCCGGAAATACCTGCCATTGTTGTTCCACTGTCATCCCTGCTAGAGTATCTTTCCAGTCAAGTTTGGCCAGCTCCTCCCTCATGGGTCCATAGTCCCCTTTGTTCAACTGTAATACTGACACTTCAGATTTTCCCTTCTCCCTCTCAAATTGTAGATTAAAACTTAACATATTATAGTCACTACTTCCTAATGGCTCCTTTACCTTGAGTTCCAATATCAAATCTGGCTAATTACACAACACTAAATCCAGAATTGCCTTCTCCCTGGTGGGCTCTAATACAAGCTGCTCTAAGAATCCATCTCTGAGGCTCTCCACAAACTTCCTTTCTTCCGGACCAGTACCAACCTGATTTTCCCAGTCTACCCGCATGTTGAAATCTCCCATAACAACTGTAGTATTACCTTTGCAACATGCCAATTTTAACTCTTGATTTAACTTGCACCCTATATGGAGGCTGCTGTTTGGGGGCCTGTAGATAACTCCCAGCAACACACATGAAAGTTGCTGGTGAACTCAGCAGGCCAGGCAGCATCCATAGGAAGAGGTACAATCGACGTTTCGGGCCGAGACCCTTCGTCAGGACTAACTGAAAGAAGAGCTAGTAAGAGATTTGAAAGTGGGATGGGGAGGGGGAGATCCGAAATGATAGGAGAAGGCAGGAGAGGGAGGGATGGAGCCAAGAGCTGGGCAGTTGATTTGCAAAAGGGATGCGAGAGGATCATGGGACAGGAGGCCCAGGGAGAAAGAAAAGAGGGAGGTGGGGAAAAACCAGAGGATGGGCAAGGGGTACAGTCAGAGGGAGATAAAGGAGAGAGAGAAATAATCTGTGTATATAAATAAATAACGGATGGGGTACGAGGGGGAGGTGGGGCATAGCGCGAAGTTGGAGAATTCAATGTTCATGCCCAGGGGCTGGAGACTACCCAGATGGTATATGAGGTGTTGCTACTCCAACCTGAGTTTAGCCTCATCCTGGCAGTAGAGGAGGCCATGTATGGACACATCCAAATGGGAATGGGAAGCAGAGCTGAAGTGGGAACAATCGGGAGATCCTGTCTGTTGTGGCGGATGGAGCGGAGGTGCTCGACGAAGCGTCGGGTCTCACCGATGTAGAGGAGGCCGCAACGGGAGCACTGGATGCAATAGATGATCCCAACAGACTCACAAGTGAAGTGTTCCCTCACGTGGAAGGACTGTTTGGGGCCCTGAATAGTGGTGACAGAGGAGGTGTAGGGACAGGTGCAGCACTTACGCTTGCAGGGATAAGTGCCTGCTGGGAGAACCGTGGGGAGGGACGTGTGGACCAGGGAGTCGCAGAGGGAACGATCCCTGCGGAAAGCTGAGAGGGGTGGAGAGGGAAGGATGTGCTTAGTGGTGGGGTCCTGTTGAAGGTGGCGGAAGTTGCGGAGGATAATGTGCTGGATCCGGAGGCTGGTGGGGTGGTAGGTGAGGACAAGGGGAACTCTGTCCCTCTTGTGATGACGGGAGGATGGGGTGAGGGCCAAAGTGCGGAAAACGGAGGAGATGCGGGTGAGGGCATCATTGATGACAACAGCAGGGAAACCACGATCCTTAAAGAAAGAAGACATTTGAAATGTCCTGGAACGGAAAGCCTCATCCTGGGAGCAGATGCGGAAGAGACGGGGGAACTGGGAATAGAGAATAGCATTTTTGCATTTGGCAGGGTGGGAAGAGTTATAGTTGAGGTAGTTATGAGAGTCAGTGGGTCTATAGAAGATGTCAGTGGACAGTCTGTCTCCGGAGATGGAGACTGAGACCAAGAGATCGAGAAAAGGGAGAGAAGTGTCCGAGATGGACCGCGTGAATTTGAGGGCTGGGTGAAAGTTAGAAGGAAAGTCGATGAAATTGACGAGCTCAGTATGGGTGCAGGAAGCAGCACCAATGAAGTTGTCAATATAGTGAAGGGAAAGTTGGGGACCAGTACCAGTATAAGTTTACAGCATAGACTGTTCCACATGACCAACGAAGAGGCAAATATAGCTGGGGCCCACGCGAGTGCCCATAACTACACCCTTGGTCTGAAGAAAGTGGGAAGAGCCAAAAGAGAAGTTATTATGCATGAGTACCAGTTCCGCCAACCAGAGGAGGGTGGTGGTGGTGGGGAACTGGTGAGGTCTATTGTCCAGAAAGTAGTGGAGGGCTTTGAGGCCTTCCTGATGGGGAATGGAAGTTAATAAGGATTGGACATCCATAGTGAAAATGAAGCGGTTGGGACCGGGGAACTGGAAGTCATGGAAGAGGTGGAGGGCATGGGATGTATCCCGGATGTAGGTGGGGAGGGACTGAACGATGGGTGACAAAATGGAGTCCAGGTAGGCAGTTACAAGTTCGGTGGGACAGGAGCAGGCAGAAACTATGGGTCTACCGGGACAGTCAGACTTGTGAGTCTTGGGGAGGAGGTAAAACCGAGCAGTGCGGGGTGTGGGAATTATGAGTTTTGTGGCTGAGGATGGAAGGTCTCCGGAGTTGATAAGGGTGGTGATGGTACGGGAGACAATGGTTTGATTTCCTTCTTCACCTTTCCTGCCTATCCCCTCTCTGCTTCCCCTCCACCACCCCTTGATCTTACCCCTTACTGGTTTTTCACCTGGAACCTACCAGCCTTCTCCTTCCCACCCTCCCCTGACCTTCTTTATAGGGCCTCTGCCCCCTGTCTCTTCAGTCCTGACGAAGGGTCTCGGCCCGAAACGTTGACTGTTCGTTTCCACGGATGCTGCCTGACCTGCTGAGTTCCTCCAGCGTGTTGTGAGTGTTGCTTTGACCCCAGAATCTGCAGAGAATTTTCTGTTTACAATTCGCTGCTTTGCTGCGAAGTCTCTCTGAGATATGCCTACCCTGAAGTTTAAATCTTCCCTTCGACGGGAGTTCAGTGACACCCTCTCTCACTGTTCCCCCTCTGTGATCTCCGCCTCTCTCCAACTCTTCGACCACATCCTGACCCAGACTCTCCACCACACCAAGTTTCCTTCCTGGGAACCTGTCTCTGCAGCCATCTTGTACTGCAGGGATAACAGCTCCGGTTCCAGGACTCCCAGTTTGGGCCCACCGAGAGTCACGGGTACCTCCGTTTTATTGACCGCTGCTCCCGCTGAATTCTCCATGCCACGCTCAGTGCCATGCGGAGATACCTACGGGCCCTGTCCCTCTCTCTGCCACCACTCCGGGCCTCGTTTTCCACCATCTGCCATGGACCTCTCCTACACTTCATTCTCCGCCGGATTCACGCCTCCAACCGCCATTTCTTCTCCTTCCTCGTGTCCAAGAAGGACCACAAGCCCACGATGACGACCGCCTCCAGCCCGGATCACGTCCCCTCGGACCTCGACTTCTCAGGCCTTCGGCAGGCTGAAGACCCATCCTCCTCTGACTCTGACCCCAGCTGGAACTACAGCCTCCTGGACATGGGCACCAGCCCCCTGGCGGGCCACGGACTCACTGGCTTCCGACTCGGACTTCAGTTCTGGCGCCCTACAGGCCACAGGCTCTGCCATCCCCAGCTCCAGATCCAGCTCGGACCGTGTCCTGACCCTCTCCAGACCAGGACCACTCTTACTGCTGCTGGGTCCTACCGCTCATCTTATTCCTCCACCACCCTCTATTCTCCCCACGACTCCCAACCTTCCCTCTACCCCTCATCGCCCCTCCATTCCTCTGATCCCTCATCCTCCCCTAACTCTGCTCTCCATGAACATCCCAACCCCCCTCTCCCTCCTGAGACCTCCCAATCTTTACCCTCCTCTGACCACAGCCCCAACCCTTGCCGTGTCTTCAGCATCCCCTCTGACCTTCCCCTCTCTGAGGCAGAACGTTCTGTCCTCAGCAAAGGCCTTAAATGCATCCAATGACTTGGCCTCCACAGCCACTCGCGGCAACAAATTCCACAGACGTACCACCCTTTGACTAATGTGATTTCTCCACATCTCTGTTCCTTCAATCTTGAAGTTTTGCCCTCTTTTCCTGGACTCCCCTACCATGGGAAATAACTTTGCCATATCTAGTCTGTTCAGGCCTTTTCACATTTGGAATGTTTCAGTGAGATCCCGCTGTCATTCTCCTGAACCCTGGGGAATACAGCCAAAGAGCGGCCAGACGTTCCTCAAATGGTAACCCTTTCATTCCTGCAATCATCTCTCGTGAATCTTCTCTGATCGATGGGAAAAGGGAGCTTAAATAGTTTGGCATGGACTTGATGGGCTGAAGGGCCTGTTTCTGTGCTGTACTTTGCTCAGACTCTGTGACACTACCTGAGAACCTACCGAAAAAGCTGATTTTATTTTTACATGTATATTCAATATTCATACTTTTTCACGTGAGAATACACCAGTGAGGAAATGCTTTTATCCTGAAAGTTGCAGACAGATTCAAAAGGTGAAAGTATTTTTGAAAAAAAATTCCGCTGGGAAATATCGTGGCTTGTGTAACGAAGCATCCTTCTTTGATGGTAGGACGACAGAGTGGATTCATTACTCATTTAAAATGCAAACAGGGTTTCATCCACCATCAGCACTGGTTGTAAACACAAAATAATAATTGTATTTTTGTTGCTGATTGGAAGAATATTATATCAATAAAGTATCTCATTCAGAGCTTTAAAGTAACTTTATTTTTCATAAACACCTATAACATTAAGTTTAGCCTATAATACCTATAACATGTTGAAACCTAAAGATTGACTATCTATTAAACTAATACTAAAAAAGATTAGTAACTAATGGAATCGAAGGAGTCTGAGGGCCTGAAGGAAATGCAGGTCACATAGGGGAAACAAGCAGCAAAAGGTTCGAGCATGGGGAGGTGCCTTTGACCTTTGGCATGGGGTAGGGGTGGACTTGGGAGCTGCTGTTGGAGACCATGAGGGAACTGGCACCCTCTCTCCCTGACACTGTGCTGTGACAGATTCTCAGATGGATACTGGACCAGCCACTCTCTCTTGTTACTGCTACAGACTCTCTGCTGTAATTTGGAGAGGCCCAGGATCCAATGCCAGGCCTCGTTGGCGTCGGAGGCCACCAGAACCAAGTTCTTCCTCTTGCCTTTAAATACCACTGTGAAACAGCAGTCGCTGGGTACTTCCATGGCATATCGCTGCATTCCCTCCGTCTGCTGTCCTGGTCTTAACTCTTCGATGTCGTCGATCGAGACTGCAAGGGGTCAGGTGGGGGTAGAGAGTAAAACAGCAGCAGAGATCAGAACAAGAGATTCAGTCACAGATTCACAAGCACAATAGATTCTGCAGAAGCTGGGAATTCAGAGTAACACACACACAAAGTTATTTATTCACAGCACTTTACCTATTTAGAGATACAATGTGGGACTGGCCCTCAGCCCCAAAAAGCCACATCACCAAACACCCCACCTATTTAACAGCAGCCTAATCGCAGGAGAATTTACAATGACCAGTCAGCCTTCTTTGAACAGCAGAAGGAAACTCACATGGTCACAGGGAGACTTTTCAAACTCCTTACACACGGCACTGGTATTGAACTTTGAATTATTACCTGCCCACTCCCTGCACCCCATCCCTGACAGAGCAGCAACAAAAATCACACTATTTGTCATTTAGCACCCTTTGCTGCTAGTCTTGTATAGCAGTCATTTAGGTCATGTGATCTGCGTCTCCAGTTGATGACATCATCTGTACCAGTTCTCCATGTAGAGTTGAAGGAGAGCTTGTGCCTTTTCATTCGACATCATCCTGACGTTCCGGTCTTTGAACGCATCGTCGGTATGTAAAAGTCATCTTTGAGTTTATTATTTATTGATGTATATGCATATTTCTACAAAGCAGAGATATTTGAATGGTTTGTGTGCAGAGTAAATACAGATGCAATATTCATGCGGGCCACATGTTCTGGCTAACTTGTAGTGAGAAAACGTGTATAAGATACATTGTATGTAGCAACATCTTGCTGACCAGTAGCCTATCTTTATGATATATTCGGAACTTATTTGTATACACTATCTTGTGCATTATTTTGTATCATTTGTGGTATACTTAATGCTTGCCTTTTACTTAACCACAATGGGAATTTGGACAACTTTTGATTGTATGTTTTTCTTTCTGTCAGTTTTACCCTACCGCCAGTTGCTACATTAAAGAAAGTCAACTTGGAACGCCTTTGTCAGCGTAGTAATTGGGGATGGAGTTTATCTGCCTGTCAAATCATGCAAGGCGTGTGAACAGGACAGGACAGTGTGTGTGTGTGTGTGTGTGTGTGTGTGTGTGTCTGTGTGTGGCTGTGTGTATATAAACAGTTATGGATGCTGCCTGACCTGCTGCGTTCATTCTGCATTTTGTGTGTGTTGTTCTACCATCTGCAGAATCTCTTGTGCAAGAAGGAAAGTTAGATTAAATTGATGAGCTCAGCATGGGTGCAGGAAACAGCACCAATGTAGTCGTTAATGTAGCGAAGGGAAAGTTGGGGAGCAGTACCAGTATAGGTTTGGAGCATAGACTGTTCCACATAACCAACGAAGAGGCAGGCATAGCTGGGGCCCATGCGAGTGCTCATAGCTACACCCTTGGGCTGAAGAAAGTGGGAAGAGCCAAAAGAGAAGTTATTATGTGTGAGTACCAGTTCCGCCAACCGGAGGAGGGTGGTGGTGATGGGGAACTGGTGAGGTCTTTTGTCCAGAAAGTAGTAGAGGGCTTTGAGGCCTTCCTGATGGGGAATGGAAGTTAATAAGGATTGGACATCCCTAGTGAAAATGAAGCGGTTGGGACTGGGGAACTGGGAGTCATGGAAGAGGTGGAGGGCATGGGATGTATCCTGGATGTAGGTGGGGAGGGACTGAACGATGGGTGACAAAATGGAGTCCAGGTAGGCAGTTACAAGTTCGGTGGGGCAGGAGCTGGCAGAAACTATGGGTCTACCGGGACAGTCAGACTTGTGGGTCTTGGGGAGGAGGTAAAACCGAGCAGTGCGGGGTGTGGGAATCAAGAGTTTTGTGGCTGAGGATGGAAGGTCTCCGGAGTTGATAAGGGTGGTGATGGTACGGGAGACAATGGTTTGATTTCCTTCTTCACCTTTCCTGCCTATCCCCTCTCTGCTTCCCCTCCACCACCCCTTGATCTTTCCTCTTACTGGTTTTTCACCTGGAACCTACCAGCCTTCTCCTTCCCACCCTCCCCCCACCTTCTTTATGGGGCCTCTGCCCCCTGTCTCTTCAGTCCTGACGAAGGGTCTCGGCCCGAAACGTTGACTGTTCCTTTCCACGGATGCTGCCTGACCTGCTGAGTTCATTCTGCATTTTGTGTGTGTTGTTCTACCATCTGCAGAATCTCCTGTGCAAAGGCATCATTGTGTTGCTAAACTGTAGAAATTAGGGTTGTGAGGTGTGGGGCTTCAGGTTTCTGTAGCTCCTGCTTGATGGATATGACTCATGTCATGTTTATGGAAACCTGGATGAACAGAGAAATGGAAATGGACCAGGAGGCAGAGACTCAGGAGGTGAGAAGGAGCATATTGCATATCACACACACACACACACACACACACACACACACACACACACACACACACACACACACACACACACACACACACAATGCTGGAGGAACACAGCAGGGCCGGTGAATTGTCCTGTGATTTGTCTGGCGTTAAACAGGTGGGCTGCTGGGTGGTGTGGCCTATTGGGCCAGAAGGACCTGTCTGCACTCCATCTCCAAATTAAACAGAATCAATAAAAGATAGAATCCAGGTCACTGGCGCAATGAAGCAGTAACTCTACTGGCCTCAGCGTGGTGCCATACCAGGAATCAAGGACTAATCCCTGCACTTGTTGGTGGCCAAGACAATTTTTTAAAAACCTTTAAAACATAAATGTTTGCTGCCACACCATCCCTCCAAGACTTGTCAACACTCACACGTTTGGCTCCTGGCTGACTTCAGGATCTTTTTCGAACTGCACCACACCGTGCAACAGTCTTCTTGTAGTTTGTAAAATCGTGACTTCATCCATGAGGCGGATCTGATCTTCAGCATGTGACTACCCTTCAGAATGGCTGCAATATCGTCGTCGTTGATGAGGCCTTGGGAGGAAGACAGAGAGGACACATCAGAAGGAGTGATGGCAGAAGAGAAGTGGAGGGTGGAAGGAGTGGGTAGTGAAGGGGGAAGTGGAAGGGAGGGATGGAGTGATGGAACAGACAAGTGGAGAGTGAGGATCTGGTGAGGCAGGGGTAAGTAGTCAGGAGTTAGGAAGGTAGGGGAGATCAGTGGAGGATAGAGGAAGGGTGTTAATGGGTAGGAGAGGGGAAGCTATTGCAATGAGTGGGATAGAACACCAGAGCACACTACAGGCCCTTCAGACCACAGTATTGTGTCAAACTTTTAACCTGTTCTAAGATCAACATAACCCTTTCCCCAGGTAGAGTACTCCCTTTTTCTATCATTCATGTGCTCTGTACAGGTCTTTCTTAAACATCCCCAATATATCTGCCTCTACCACCACCCCTGGCGTGGTTCCACAGACACACCACTCTCTGTGTACACTCCCTGCTATTTGCCATTCCCACCCTGGGAAAATATCTCTGGCTGTCCACTCGATCTATGTTTGTTATGACCTCGTACACCTCTCTCAGGTCCCCTCTCACCCTCCTTCACTCCAAAGAGAAAAGCCCTCGCGTGCTAATCCTGTCCTCATAAGACTACATGAGGATGGGTTAAACTAGTCCAGGCAGCATCCTGGTGAATCTCCTCTGCACAATCGATATGAGGAAGCGGGGAGACTGGAAGCTTTCAGTTGAACTTGTAGGAAATCCATGGTGTCTTGCCACTGTGCCGTACCAGTGGCAAGGGGAGTGAGATCATTAATGTGGTTGGGAGACTGCAGGTAAATAAAGGATCTGTGAGGTCATGATGTGTCATCGAGAGATCTGCACAGAAACAGGCCCTTCGACCCATCATTTCAATGATGTCATCTGTACTAGCCCCAGAAATCAGCATTTGATCAGTAACCTTCTACAACTTGGATATTCCAGTGCCCCAAAGTCTTTGGAACACAGCCCCCTTTATGTAAAAAAACAATACAGCAATTGTGCCTGTACATTTAATTTTAACTTCATCCACTTCACAATATGGTGGATTCCAGCCTTCTGTGTTTCCTCCAGGACCAAACGGTTCCTCTTTCCATTTCCCTGCTTTCATTGACCCATCTTCAGGCACCGGTTCCCTAAATTGGAGAACTCTTCTGCAGGCTCTGCGTTGCTTCCTTTCACTTCTCTCCCCTACTATTGACAGTTCTCTTTGGAGTTTTGTCTGCCACTTTCTCACTCGCTTCCCATCTCTAGCCAACTTCTCCAGGGATCTCTTTCTCTTGGCCACAGATTTTACTCGCCTGCTCTCCCGCACCCTTCTCTTGCCCACTTGCACATTGGTGAAGTTACCCCACCCACACCACAGCCGCTCTTTGTCATTCTGCTGCTGCTGATCTCCAATAGTTGCTTTGCCCTCACATCCATTTTCCTCCCTCTTACCCTCGTCCACTGGACTTAGCTCCAGTTCAGTCGCCTCTGTTTTGATATGCCCAAGAGCTGTCTCGGGACTTCGCCTCCGATCTTCCGGAGCCAGTTGAGGATTTTGCCTTCGATCAGCCAGTCCCTGTGGCGAGATCCCCTGCTCGTTTCCTCCATCCCCTGATTCTATACTCGCCTCCTCCATATTCTGGCTTTTAACCTCTAGATACACGGTGGTGATTCTGTTGACTGGTGGTCCAGACTGTGCAGCAAAGCCCCCTGGCTTCAGTTCTTCAGCGTTGGACTTTACTTTGCCATCTACCGGCTGGGCTGTGCCGAGTACGCGCTTGACCTTCACAGTGTGGGGGCGCTTCTTGATGAACTTCTCGTAGGCCCACCAGCCGATGATGGTGACAGAAATGCCCAGCGACAGGCCAAGGACCACCAGCCGGAATAGTTCACTGAATTCCATTGGTTTCGTTCGTGATCGCAAGAAAATGTCGTGGAAGCAGCCTACTGTATCAAGAGGACTAGCCTCTCCTTGAGCACTCAGATGTACTGCCCTCAGCCGGCAGTTTCTTGTGGTCAGGTTCCGGATCATAATGACTTCACAATCTACCTCATTATGATCAAGCATGTGACCGCAGGAAAATACAGGTTGTTATGGACACAGAAAACATCCCCTCCTCCTTGGACTCTTCTACATTTCTCACTGACTCAGTAAAACAGCCGGCACAATCAAAGACCCCTCCCATATTCTGTCTTATCCCCTCTCCCATCGGGCAGGAGATAGGAAAGCCCCAAAACACTTCCCAACAGGCTTGAGGATAGCTTCTACCCCGTCTGTCATTGAATTTAGAAACAATTAAACTCTTAGATAGGCACGTGGATGAGGGAGAGATTGAGGGCCATGTAGGAGGGAGGGTTACATAGATCTTAGATTAGGATCAAATATCAGCAGAATATTGTGGGCTAACTGGCCTGTATTGTGCTGTAATGTTCTATGTTCTATTGAATGGTTCTCTACTGTGATAAGATGGACTGTTGACCTCACAATGTCAATTGTTACAATCTTGCACCTTATTGTTTACCAGCACTGCAGTTTCTCTGTTGCTGTTAGACTTTATTCTGCATTCTGTTATTGTTTTTCCTTGTTCTACCTCAATACACTGTGTGATGTTTTGATCGGTATGAACAGTTTGCAAGTCAGGCTTTTCACTGTATCTCAGTACATGAGACAATAATAAACCAACAGCAAATAGTGAAAGTGAAGAATGAAGCCTCTAGTGACGGGTGTTTGTTGGGAGGGGGAGAGGAGGTGTCCATTTTCATTTCAACATTGTCATTTTGTGGCCATGCTTCCTGTGAGTGCCCCTCACTCTCCCTTGACCATGACTCTGAGGCAATGCTGATAATAGAATTCCTTGTTCTACTGGATATCACCATACATTCTGTCTTTTTGCAATTGATAGATAGACCCATTTTGCACTTTCTTCAACAAATATACCAATTAAGTTTTGTAGTTCTTCCTCCGTACTTGCAATTAACACAGTGTCATCTGCATATCTGAAATTATTGATGTTTTCACCGCCAACTTTTTTCCCAAGATGTCTCTTATTTTTTGTAATATTGTTTCACTGTACACATTGAACAAATCAGGGAAGAAAACACACCCTTATCTATCTACCAATTGCAAAAAGACAGAATATATGGTGATATCCAAAAAGAAGGAGAATCGTATCTGAAGGCTGAGAATAAACGGGGAAGACATAAAACAAGTACAGAACTTTTGCTACTTAGGAAGCTGGGTGAAATCAGATGGCAGGTGCGACATGGACATCAAAAGAAGAATAGGGATGGCAAAAGACACCTTTACGAGAATGAAGAATATACTGACCAACACTAAACTAGGCATGACACCCCACCTCAGAGTACTGAAATGTTATGTTTATCCAGTTATGTTATATGGCTCAGAATGTTGGACAATATCTAGTAACATGAGGAAATAAATTGAAGCAGCAGAGATGTGGTTTTAAAGGAGGATGCAAAGAATATCATGGACGAAACAAATTTCTAACAAGGATGTCATGAACAAAGTAAGCACAAAAAGAGAAATAATGTATGAGATCATGAAAAGGCAATGTAAATTCATTGGAAACACCAAAATTCTCTGCAGATGCTGGGGTCAAAGCAACACCCACAACACGCTGGAGGAACTCAGCAGTTTGGGCAGCATCCATGGAAACGAACAGTCAACGTTTCGGGCTGAGACCGTTCGTCAGGACTGAAGACAGAGGGTGCAGGGGCCTTATAAAGAAGGTGGCGGGAGGGTGGGAAGGAGAAGGCTGGTAGGTCCCAGGTGAAAAACCAGTAAGGGGAAAGATCAAAGGGTGATGGAGGGGAAGCAGAGAGGGGATAGGCAGGAAAGGCGAAGAAGGAAATCAAACCATTGTCTCCCGTACCATCACCACCTGTCTCTGTGTCTGAATAGGTGGGTGGTTGTCATTGGAGGGAGGAAAGGGTCTTGTTTTGCTGAGTTTGTTTGTTATCTGTGTTGTTCAGATGAACATTGTGGGCAAGTTATGTTGCCACTAGAATATGTGGTAACACTTGCAGGCTGCCTCAGCACATCCACAGCCTGTGCTGGTTGTTAACACCAGTGACACTTTTCACTATATGTTCCGATGTACGTGTGATAAACAAGTGTATCTGAATTTCTGCTGCTGCAAGGTTTCACTTCACCTGTGCACACATGTACCTACACATGTGCACATGATAATAAACTTGACTTGTCTTGAAGATCAGAAATCTGGGATTAAACATTGCCAACCACTGATTTTACATCTCTAACATCTGACACTCTGTTACATTGAGCAACAGTACCTTTTACAACTTCAGTAAAGTGTTATCAATTTCATTAGCTCTAGTATCTTCGCTTACTCACTTTCAAGATTTTGACCTTGCTAGGAAGAACAGCTTCTATTGCCCATTGATAACCCCCCTTAGGAAGATGGTGGTGAACCACTTTTGAATATGAAACAACAAATGGTTTGTCTGGCCATTTCACAGCCTACCACTTGCTGTGGGTTTGGAGACCCTGAGAGGCATCAGTGATCAGATGGGTTTCTATGACATCTGGTGGTTTCATTAAACAACACACATCAAAGTTGCTGGTGAACGCAGCAGGCCAGGCAGCATCTCTAGAAAGAGGTACCTCTTCAAAAAGTACAATGCTCAAAACCCAACAATAGAAAGTGGACTAGAGGAGTTATTTTGGGGATACCAACAAAAGTTACTATGGATGAGATTAAACAGAACATAAAAGGAGCAAAAATTATTGAGGCCAAACGTTTGAAAGTTATAAGAAATGGGAAAAAGTGCGATACTTTATCAGGTATGTTCAACTTTGATGAAGAGACATTGCCGACTAAAGTTTATTTATGGTATATTTGTTATGAGGTCAGAATATATATACCACTGCCTTTAAGATGCTTTAAATGTCAGAAATTCGGGCATATTGTGGCAGTCTGCAGAGGGAAACAAAGGTGTGGAAGATGTGTTGGAGAACATGAATATGGGAAATGTGAGGCGGGAGCTGGGCTGAAATGCTGCAGTTGTGGTCAGGAACACAGTGCAGCTTATCAAGGATGCATTATTAGCAAGAAAGAAGCTGAGATGCAATATGTAAATATAACTCAAGGGATCAGATACGTAGAGGCAGTGAAAGCATTCGCTGGAAAAAGAAGGCTATCAAGCAAACAAATACAGGGAATAATAAACCGGTGAACTGTGAGGGTAGTAATATGATAAATAAGGATACACTAATTATTTTGTACTGTTTATGGTAGATGCAATTAACTGTTCAGCACAAACAGACAAAAGAACCAAAAAAATTAAAATTATAGTCATGTCTGCAGAAAAATATCTTGGTATTACAGGGCTTAAGTGGGAAGCAGTCAAAGATACGCTGAATGGAGGATCAAACAGTTCATAGGCAGGAGAGGCGGGAAATAATGGCTGTATATATATATATATATTACCAGGGAATGCAAGGAGTCTTATCGCAAATGATCAAGAATTTACAAAATATGTACCAGAATTTAAGGAAAAAACCTCAGATTTTATGTTACAAGAAACATGGTTGAAACCCAGGGTAAACGTGCAGAACTCCATCAACGAATTAAGAACAATTGTGAGTTGGAAAGAGATTGGACGAAACGGTACTGCGTTTAAAGGAGACGGTTTCTGAAAAAGATGTTTGTTGTCAAAAATTCAGTGACGTGGAAAACAGATTAAAATGGAGGAAGTAATACCAAAGGAAAAAGGAATTTGTCGCAAAGTGAATTATCTACATTCGGATTATGAAATGAAAACATGGAAACAATGAGGAAGAACTTCAAGATCTCGATAAACAACTACAGGCTTTGATTCAAGAAAAGGAAAACTTGGAAATAGCAGATAGACTGGGAAAACAACAATTTTAAATGTTAAGCATGTGATAATGAATATTCTCAAGCAAGATGCTTATAGTTTTCCAAATGATTCAAATGAAATTAATGTAATTGTAATGTAATTTGAGGTAATGCAATTATTTGGAGACCACGTGACAAAATATGAGAAGGTAAACAATCTGCGGCATTGCTATTTAATGAGCACATACAGCATTTGCAAGCAAATTATAATTAATTATACATCCTGCAGAGGGCAGTAATACGCCTGGATGCGTCTAAACTGCCGGAAATAGAAGAAGAAGAAGAAAGAAACTTCATTTGCTGGACTGTTCCCTTCCCTTCACCTTCCTCCTGCAGCCTCTGCCAGCAACCTCTACCTGCAGCCCTGCCTGCAGCCTTGGCCTGAAGACTTACCTGCGTCCATGCCTGTATCGCTGTCAAGTTCTACTGCTTGAGCAAGACTGGAGCCTTGCTGTGTCTAGATAAGGAACTGTCTTTCGTTGTTTGGAACCGCCTCTGTGTCCATGCCTTCACTAGGAAGGTCCAGCTGTTTGCCGCTACCTTGTGTTGGGAACTGTCTCTGTGTCCACACCTTCGCTAGGTAGCTTTGGCTGTTTGCCGCTACCTTGAGTTTCGAACTGTTTCTGTGTCCACGTCTTTGTTAGGTAGGTCTGGCTGTTTGTTGTTACCTTGTGTTTAGAACTGTCTGTGTCCACACCTTCGCTAGGTAGGTCTAGCCATTTGCCGCTACCTTGTATTGTGAACCATATGGTCATGTTCAGCATTTTGTGTATGAGTCCCGGCCCTACGTCCTGTTCCCAAGGAGGGGTCCCGGCTCTGTATTCTGCATTCCTGTCTCTCAAGACCAAGGCTCTGTGTTCTGTGTTCCCGTCTCCCAAGACCAGGGCTCTGTGTTCTACATTCCTGTCTCCCAAGACCTAAACCCATGTCTCATCCAGGTCCATGTCATGTCCAGTGTCCTTTCTTCACCGTTTCCCTTGCTTTCTTGACACACCTAGTCCTGTTCCTAGTACTTCAGTGTCTGTGTCTTGCATTTGGGTCCGCCACCAATGCCCCCCGTTGTGACAATTTGACCCATTGAGGCTGCTCTGCCATTACATCATGGCTGATATATTATCCCTCTCGACCCCATTCTCCTGCCTTCTCCCCATAACCTTTGACTCCATAGCTAATCAAGAACCTATCACCCTCCACTTCAAATATACTCAATGAATTCCACAGATACACCAATCTCTGGCTAAAGAAATCCCTCCTCATCTCTGTTCTAAATGGACATCCCTCCATTCTGAAGCTGTGCCCTCTGATCCTAGACACACCCACTATAGGAAACGTCCTCTCCACATCCACTCTATCTAGGTCTTACTATATTTGATAGATGTCAATGAGATCACCCCCCATTCTTCTAAACTCCAGTGAGCACAGGCCTAGAGCCATCAAACACTCCTCATACATTAACCTTTTTATTCCTAGAATCATTCCTATGAATCTCCTCTGGACCCTCTCCACTGCCAGCATACTTTCTCTTAAATAAAGAGCGGAAAATTGCTCACAATTCTCCAAGTGTGGTCTGACCAATGCCTTATAAAGCCTCAGCATTATATCATTACTCTTATATTCTCATTCTGACAAAGTCAATGCTAACCTTGCTATTTTCTTTTTTACCACTGACTCAACCTGCAAAAGTCCCCTTGCACCTCTGATTTTTTAAAATTTTCTCCCCAATTAGAAAATGGTCTACGCCTTTTTTTTCCTTCTACCATGCCATACCCTTCCCTACACTATATTCCATCTGTCACTACTTTGCCCTCTCTCCCAATCTGTCTAAAGTTCTGCAAACTTACTGCCCCCCAACCTATCTCTGTATCATCCACAGGCATGCTTACAAAGCCATCAATTCCATCATCCAAATAATTGACATATAATGTGAAATAAAGTAGTCGCAATACCAATCCCTGCAGAATACCTGGTCACCGACAGCTAACCAGAACAGGCTCACTTTACTCACACCTTACCTCCTTCTAGTCAGTCAATCTTCTATTCATGCTAGTATCTTCCCTGAGCTATGCACTGCATCTTGTCAAAGGCCTTCTGAAAATCCAAGTTAACTTCATCCACTGACTCTCCTTTGTCCATCATACCTGTTATTTCCTCAAAGAATTCCAACAGATCTGTTGGGCAGGATCTCTCCTTAAGGAAACCATGCTAACTTTGGCCTATTTTACCAGGTTCCTCAAAGTAAGCAGAAACCGCATCCTTAACAATCAACTCCAATATCTTCCCAACCTTTGATGTCAGGCTAACTGACCTATAATTTCCCTTTTGCTGCCTCCCTCCCCTTCTTAAAGAGTGGAGTGAGATTTGCAATTTTTCACTCCTCCAGAACCATTCCAGAATCTAGCGATTAATGAAATATTATTACTACTGCCTCCACAATCACTTCACCTACCTCTTTTTATACCTTCAGGTGTAGTCCATCTGGTCCAGACGACACCTACCTTCAGACATTTCAGCTTCCCAAGCATCTTCTGTTCATTAATAACAACTACACTCACGTCTGCCCTCTGACCCTTTTGAATTTCTGGCACAGTGCTGGTGTCTTCCACAATGAAGATTTTTGCAAAATAGTCATTAAGTTCAACTGGATTTCTTTAAACCCCCACCGCCCCCCCCCAATTACTACCTCACCAGCATCATTTTCCAGTGGTCCGATATTGTTATGGTCTGGTCCGTGAAGTCCGCATTCCAGTTCACGATCCGGTCCATGGACTCAGGACTCCGGGTCATCCAGCTGTCCCTTGTTTGACTGAATCAAAGGCACCTGTTTCCCATCTTTGGGCTTGCAATATAAGTAGCCTTGCGATTGAGCGTAGGCTGCTTTTTTGGGTTGCTGGCTGGCTGGGTGCTGGCTGATCTGCTGAAGCTCCAACTGCTGAGCCAGAGTTATGAGTCAGCTGCTGGCTGTGGGGTGTTCTGGGGGACGTTCTGTGGGAATATTGACCGACGGCCTGTATAGATCTGGAATGATATTTGTACACGGTCCCTTGCAAACTCTGATAGGATGGCAGGGAGGGAGACTGATGGTGACAGCAATAGCACGGAGTGTGAGTGGGGAGAGGGACTAAGAACAGGAAGACGATGGGTCGGAACAGAAAGAAAGGAGGTGGGTGTAGTGTAGGTGGATCAGAAAGTGAGGGAAGAGAAGTTGAGGAGAAGGGCCCGAGGGCAAAATTGCTAAATGTAGTGATAAGATTTGAGGGGGAAGGGGGAGTAAAGAAAATCGATCCACTTAAGCTAACAAAAATCATTAGAGGACAAGTAGGGGAAGTGAACCATGCGAGAAGTTTAGGAGATGGAAACCTGCTGATAGGATGTAAAACTAAAGAGCAGATGGAGAAGGCAATGAAGGTGACTAATGTTGGGAAAGTCAAAGTGTCCAGGGTTGTAAGAGTTGGAGCACAAAGGGTCAATGGTTGCAGGGGTGTGATATCCAGGGTTCCCCTCAGTGTTAATATGAAGGAGATATTGGAGAACTTGAGGGTGAGGAATAGTTCAGTGAAGAGTGTGAAAAGAATGACAAGGGGAGCAGAGAAAAGGGAGACTGAAACCGTTCTGGTAGAATTTGAGGATAAGGTGCCTCCAAAGGAGTTAAATTTTGGATTTCTAAGATGCAATGTAGGAGGATATATACCAAAACCTATGAGGTGTTTCAATTGCCAGGAGTTTGGGCATGTGGCCAAAGTGTGCAAAGGAAAGGGAAGATGTGCAAGGTGTGGGGGGGAGCATAAATACGGAAAGTGTGGAGAGGGAGTGAGACCAAAGTGCTGTGATTGTGGAGGTAACCATAGTGTAGCGTACTGGGGATGTGACGTGTTGAAAAAAGAGTGGAGATGCAGCAGATAAGGATGAAGGAAAAAGTCTCATATGCTGAGGCAGTCAAGTTGACAGGACAGAAGGAAATGAATGAGGGAGGGTGTAGCAAAGAGCAAGTGGCAGCTAAAGAAAGGCAAGATAAGAAGAATGCATGGATAGAGAAGAAGAAATTGGTGACCTTTATAGCAGGAGTGGTAAACGCAACGTATGAGATCAAATCTAAAACTGAAAGGATCCAGCTTATTGTGAAAGCTGCAGAGCACCAGTTGGATATGATAGGATTAAAATGGGAAGAAGTAAACGATGAACTCAGGGTACAGTCAAGTCAAGAGACAGTATGTGTGGGTTGATATCACTAATAATGCTACATCTTCAATGGAATGCAAGAAGCCTGATTTCTAATGGACAAGATTTCAAACAGTTTATAGCGAGTAAGAGAGAAAAGCCAGATGTTGTGTGTATCCAAGAGACCTGGTTAAAACCTAATTTAGATTTTGTTTTGTATGGTTATGAGGCAGTAAGGCGAGACAGGAGAGAGGGTGGAGGAGGAGGATGTGCAACTTATGTAAAGCAAGGTATTCCTTATAGAATACTAGGTGTAGGAAGTGAACAAGAGTATGTGGTAGTTAAAGTATGGGCTGAAAGGAAAGAGTTGGTGATTGTGAATTATTATAATCCATGCAAAAGACTAGTGTTAAACAAGCTTGAGGAGATAGAAGGGCAGAACAGTAGTAACGTTGTTTGGTGTGGTGATTTTAATGGACATAATGTATTATGGGGGAGTGACAGAACAGACATCAATGGTCGGGTAATAGAGGAGTTGCTAGATGAGAAGTACTTAGTGTGCCTAAATGATGGCAGGAGTATTAGAATTGATGTTAATACAGGTAAAGAATCTGTGCTTGATCTTACATTAGTATCAAACTCCATTGCATCAGTGTGTGATTGGTTAGTGTACCAAGAAGGAACTGTAGGGAGTGATCATTACCCAATCTGGTGCAAGATAAATATTTCTGCTTCATTGGTCACAGAGAATACAGGTGGGAAATGGATCCTTGAGAAAGCCAATAGGGAGAAATTTCTGGAAAAAAGTGATAGATATCTAAGTCAGGTCAGTGATGGAATGGACGTAGAAACACTTGACAGCATATTAAAACAAGGTATAATATCAGCTGCATTAGAATCCATTCCTAAAAGTAAAGGAAGAGTAAAGAAGAGAATAATACCATGGTAGGATGATAATTGTAAGGAAGCAGTGAGAAACAGAAATAAGGCATTTAAACCGGTTGATAGAACTCATAACTTCCAACATATGATTCAGTACAAACAAGCTCAGGCAGTAGTAAGGAGGACAATATGACATGCTAAAAGAACCCCCTGGAGAAAGTATTGTGATTCAATGGGAAACAGAACTCAAGTAGGAGATAAAAAGGATGGGAGGGGACAGGAGAGAGTGGAGGTACCCAGTTCTGGTTGATGGAAATGTGACTGCAGTAACAAATAAGGAAAAGGCAGAGTTGTTGGCAAACACTTTTGTTATGGTACATAGTTCTGATAATTTGTCTGAGAAGGGAAGAAGAGATAGAGAGAGAACAAGCTGAAAATATGGAGGCTTTATGTAGAAAAACTAATCTTGACGGTGTGCAAGATGTCCCTTTCAGCATGAGAGAATTAAGAAAGGCACTAGATAAAACAGGAAAGACTGTGCCAGGTAAAGATGAAATATGTTATAGTATGATAAAACACTTGAGTGAAGGAAGTGTGGAGAAACTACTGCTTCTGTATAACAAAGTCTGGGATGAAGGGAGAATACCAGGGAGCTGGAAAGAGGCAATAATTATTCCAATAAGGAGACCTGGGAAAGATGCCAGCAGGCCAGAAAACTACAGGCCAATTGCCCTGACGTCACATGTATGTAAACTTATGGAAGGTATGATAAATGAGAGGTTAGTGTACTTCTTGGAAAGTCGAGGTATGGTGGCTGTGTGTCGAAGCGGGTTCAGGAAAGGAAGGAATACTATGGATCCAGTGTTGTGTCCAGAGGATGAAATAAGAAAAGCTCAAGTAAATAAGGAGACAGTGGTTGCAGTTTTTTTTGATGTTGAGAAAGCTTACGATATGTTATGGAAAGAGGCTCCTAATCAAGCTACATTTAATGGGAATTGGGGGGGGCAATGTTCAATTGGGTTAAGGACTTTTTAAAAGGGAGAACTATTCAAGTGAAGATAGGATCAGAGCTATCAAGCCAGTACGTTGTAGAAAACGGGACGCCTCAGGGGAGTGTAGTGAGTCCAACTTTATTCTCCATTTTGATAAATAATATATTCGTAAATATTCCAACGGAAGTGGGGAGGTCATTGTTTGCAGATGATGGGGCTTTGTGGAAAAGAGGGAGAAATATTCAACATATAGTTATGAAAATGCAAGATGGAATTAATCAAGTTGAAGAGTGTGGGACAAAGTGTTAAATTTTCAGTGGAGAAGACAAAAGCCATGTTCCTTACAAGGAAAAAGTTCAGGGGACTTAATTTGAATCTGTATGGAAGTAACCTGGAGAGAGTTGAAAGTCTTCGGTTTTTGGGAGTGCACTTTGACGTGAGATTAACATGGAGAGAACATGTTCGATATGTAGTTAGTAAATGTAAAAATGTGAGAAATGTCATGGTGTCTTGCTGGATTGGAATGGGGTGCTGGATTTTGCATCACTGAAGTATATTTATGTAGCATTAATAAGATCAAGATTAGACTATGGAAGTATTGTATATGGGTCAGCAGCAAAATCTGTGCTGGCAGAACTGGATATCGTGCAAGCTCGGGCTCTAAGGGTGTGCTTGGGAGCGGTTAGAACTTCCCCAGTGTGTGCTCTCCAAGTTGAGGCAAATGAAATACCATTGGGGCTGCGGAGTAAACAGCTGGAGGCCAATTACTGGATTAATTTAAGGGGGCATGGTGATTGCCATCCTACAAAAAGGGTGTTGCAGACATGCTGGGAGAAGGAGAGGACACAAAAAGATAGATTTGGCTGGACAGGAGAGCAAACAGCAAAAAATATGGGTGTATACGATAAAGAGTTTTGTCCAAGTGTGGTGTGGCCTGTCAGACCTTTCTGGGTATTAGAAAATCCCTCTGTAGATTTGGAATTGCTTAAAGTTAAGCACAGTAATAAGACAGCTGATATACTCAGTGAATATCGTAGTTATAGGGAATGTAAATATAAAGGCGTACAGATTTTTACTGATGGATCAAAGGATCCGGAAACAGGTGCAACAGGGTCTGCAATTGTTGTACCAAGTTATCAAGTTGAAATTAGCAAGAGAACACCTGATTGCTCGAGTGTATATGCAGTTGAAATGTTTGCCATATTGTTAGCACTAGAATGGAGTGAGCAGGTTGATTGTAATAATTTTGTGATATGTAGCGATTCTGGGTTGGCCCTTGCAAGCAATAAGGCGGGTACAGCTAGAGGTCACCAGGATCTGCTTTATGAAATCCTGTTTGCAAATTCAAGACTGGCTAGACAAGGCAAAAATAGCGCATTCATGTGAGTTCCAGCACATTCGGGTATTATGGAAAATGAGACAGCAGATAGGCTGGCAAAAGCAGCAACTAAAAAAGGATCTGCAGAAGTCAATATTAAACTATCAAAATCAGAGGGGAAGAGCAGAGTGTGGAGAAGGATAAATCAACAGTGGCAGCAGCATTGGGATAGAGCAATAAAAGGAAGACATTTATATTCAATTCAGAACAGAGTAGATATTGGAAGAAGTAGGGGAGTAAAGCAGAAGGAGCAAGTAATTATAAGTGGACTGAGAATTGGACACAGCAACCTTACTGGCACTCTGGCCATCATAAATAAGCATCCAACAAGTTTTAGCGATCTATGTCAGGAGACTGAAACAGTAGAGCATATCCTTATTTCATGTGGGAAATTTGCACAGGAAAGGCAACAAATGTTACAACAATTACGCAAAAGAGGACTGGTAGAGAACAGTGTTAAAGGTTTATTGGAATGTGGGGAGAGTGATCGGGGAGGAAATGGTTGTTTAGTTATTTAAGGGCGACGGGACTGGAAAGACGGCTTTAAAGTGAATGGACAATGAAGGACAATAAATCCTGAAGATGGCAGTAATGCATCAATGTGGACGCCAAGTGCCGTAAAAACAAGAGGTAGAAGTAAAAGTAGAAGAAGAAGAATAAGTTTGGGCTGCTGGTTTGTCTTGTCAGTCCCCCTTGGAGCAACTTGCTGATGGAAGGCTAGTAAAACCATTTGTGATCTCCAGACCTGGTTGGAGGACAACTGCTTCACAGAGCCTTGTTGCCACTCGTAGGAGTGGTCTTTGTGGCATGGATTTGGCTGTTTCCTGGGCCAACTGAGTGGCTGCCAGCCACTCCGAACTAGGTAGGGATCCGGCTGTTTCCGTAGCCAGCTGAGGTTGCTGGCTGAACTGAGACTCGGAGCTTCCTCAGAGCAGATATGGAACTGTCTGTTGTTCTTTGGTGTTTGTATCTTCTTGTCTTTGCCTCCGGGGGGTAAGTCAGGCTGTCTTGCCATTGCCCTGCGGGGTGGCGGGTGAGTGGGGGGGGTGGCGACACGTCTTGTCTTTGCCTCTGTTGGGTAAGTCTGGCTGTCCTGCCGTTACCCAACAGATGGACCTGTCCCACCCTGCTGTGGAGAAGTGGAGTCCCAGCTTGTCTTAGGATAAGTCCCAGCTCTGTGTTAATGTTCAGTTCCCAGTCGGTCTCTCAGCTCCAGCCTCCGAATTATCAGCCTCCGCATTTCAAGATGAAGACCCGTAGCCAAGCTCCAAGAACCCCAGCCTCGAGGATCCCACAGCCAAGCTCGAAGAACCCCAGCCTCGAGGATCCCGCAGCCAAGCTCAAGACCCAAGAACCCAAGCCTCGAGGATCCCAAGCCAAGCTCCAAGAACGCAGGACCCCAAGCCTTGAGGATCCCAAGACATAAGAATCCATGCCTTGAGGATCCCAAGCCAAGCTCAAGACCCAAGAGCCCAGCCTGCAGCCAAGTTCAAGACCCAAGACCCCAAGCCTCGAGGATCCCAAGCCAAGCTCAAGACCCAAGACTCCAGCCTCAAGCCATGTCATGTCCTTGCCTGGTTCTGGGGTCCGAGCCCGAGGCAAGACCCAGGTTCTGGGTCCTTGTTCAGTGTCGGGCTCGGAGTTTAAACCTTGTCTCCAAGTACATGGTTCCTAGTGCTGCTCCCGCTTTCCCTAGCCCAAGTCTGCATTCTTGTTCCTGCTCCTTGCCTGAATCCTGTCACGTCCCTACTCTAGTCAAGTCCTGTTCCTTGTACTTCAGTGTCTGTCTCTTGCATTTGGGTCCCTTCCCAGCACCCCATTGTGACAGATATCTACTCTCCCTATCTTTTACATTTTGTATACCTGAAAAACCTTTTGGTATATTATATACCCTCTGTTTCCCCTTGATGCTGTCTTTGATTTCCTTTGTCAGCCACAGTTGCCTCATCCTCCCTTTGGAGTACTTCATATCTTTGGGATGTAACTATCCTGCACCTTCTGAATTGCCCACAGAAATTCCAGCCGCTGCTGTTCTGCTGAAATCCCTGCTAGTGTCCCCTTCCAATGAACTTAGGCCAGCTCCTCCCCCATGCTTCAACACTTCTGGCTGTCTTGGTAATGCAACCAGTATAATCAAATACACCTCCCACTCCTGATGTTCTTTCTTATCACCGTTCCCATCAGGCAGGAGATACAAAAGCCTAAAAACACATACCACCAGACTCAAGGAGAGCTTCGATGAAACAAAGGAAATATGCACCTTTCTCAAAGACTTTGGCCATAAAAGTATAAATGAATTCTAGCCTAAAGACAGGGAGGGATAAAATGTTGATCAAGCGTCTATTTCAAAACTTGATGACCAAACATTGTGATGCAGAACAACACAATCCAGTCAGGAGTGTAGCAGGAAAAGAAAGTTAATATATCTGGCCAATGGTCCTTCATCAAACTTCTGCTTTGAGATTCACCCTGGCAGTTTTGCTATGCTCCAGTCCTAGGTGAAGAGGAGAAGGTGAGGCAGCAGTTTGTACAACCCCAAGTGCAGATCTCCTGAAGTGAGGGTCTGCTCTGAGAGCCCAGTGAGAAACACAATGAGAAGTAGCTTCAGTCTTGAAACTACATGGTCTTGGGCAAGGGTTGTTCTGTCGTCTGGAGAGTGTGTTTGTTGAGGACATCAGACAAGGGAGAAAGGATGACTAATTTTAGTAGCAGAAATGCCCTCCAGCCATTTGGTGTCAATTCTGGCTCTCAGGCTTTAGGACATTCTGTTTCAGTGGAGTGTGTTAAGTTGACAGAGACGTTGTCTTTCAGATCACGCATCTCTTCCTGCATAGATGCTTCATACTCTCATCCTCAGTTCATCAATTTCATCAACTTTGCCTCCACTTTCCACCCTGCTAAACGCCAATGGATATGGGGAAATCTGAAGATGCTGGAAATCCAAGCCACACACAAAATGCTGGAGGAACTCAACAGGCAGGCAGAATCTATGGAAATGAATGAACAGTCAATGTTTTGGACGGGGTCCCTTCATCAGGACTGGAAAGGAAGGCAAGAAGTCAGAGCAAGAAGGTGGGGGGAGGGGAAGGGAGAAAGAAGCACAAGATGGTCGGTGGCAGGTGAAACCAGGAGAGGGGAGGGGTGAAGTAAAGAGCTGGGAGTTGGTTGGTGAAAGAGATACAGGGCTGGAGAAGGGGGAATCTGATAGGAAAAGACAGAAGATCATGGAAGAAAGGGAAGAAGGAGGAGCACCAGAGGGAGGTGATGAGCAGGTAAAGAGATAGGAGAGAGAGGGAAAAGGGAATGAAGAACTGTGAAGCAGTTAATGAAAGTTCGAGAAATCAAACATCAGGTTGGAGGTTACCCAGACGGAATATAAGGTGTTGCTCCTCCAACCTGAGTGTGGCGTCATGGTGGACTTATGTCGGAATGGGAATGAGAAGTGGAATAGAAATAGATGGCTACCGAGAGGGCCCACTTTTTCAGGCAAACAGAGCATAGGTGCTCGACAAAGCAGTCTCCCAAAGTTGGTCGAGTGTCATCAATATACAGGGGGCCAAACCAGGAACACTGGACCCAGTAAATGACTGCAGCAGACTAACAGGTGAAGTGTTGTCTCACCTGGAAGGACTGTTTGGGGATCTGAATGGTGGTGAGGGAGGAGGTACAGGGGCAAGTGCAGCACTTGTTCAGCTTGCAAGGATAAGTACCGGGGGGAGATCAATGAGGAGGGATGAATGGACAAGGGATTCACGTAGGGAGTGATTCCTATGGAAAACAGAAGTGGAGGGGGTGGTGGAGGGAAAGATGTGCTTGGTGACAGGATTCTATTGGAGATGGCGAAGGTTATGGAGAATTATGGAATTACAGAAAATTCACATGGTTCATTTCTGACACCTTTTTCCCCTTTCTCGATCTCTGTCTTCATCTCTGAACACGATTTGTCTTCCGACATCTTTTATAAACCTACCGGTTCTCATGGCTATCTTGACAATATCCCTTCCTATCTGGTCTCCTGTCAAAATGCTATTTCATCTTCTCAGTCCCCTCGTCTCAGCCATATCTTCTCCCAGGACGAGGCTTTCCTTTCCTGGGCATCAGAGTTGTCCTCCTCCTTCAAAGAATGGAATTTCCCTCCATCATTGATGCTGCCCTCACCTATATCTCCTCCATTTCCATGACATTTGCACTCACCACATCTTCCCAGCAACACACACAATATGCTGGAGGAATTCAGCAGGCCAGGCAGCATCTGGAAAAAAGTACAGTCAACGTTTCAGACCGAGGCTCTTCATCAGGACTGGAGAAAAAAAGAGATGAGGAGTAGTGTTCAAAGGCAGGGAAAAGAGAGAGATTCATGAAACAGGAAGGGGGAAGCGGCAAAGTAAAGAGTTGGGTGAAAGAATGAGCCCACTGATTGGAGAAAAAAGTACTGGACTGGAGAAGTGGGGAGTCTGATAGGAGAGGACTGAAGGCCATGGAAGAAAGAAAAGGGGGAAGGAGCACGAATGTGGGGAGGGATGAATAAACAAGGAGTTTCGTAGGGAGCGATCCCTGCAGAAAACAAAGTGAGTGCGAGGGAAAGGCGTGCTTAGTGGTGGGATCCCGTTTGAGATGGTGGAAGTTGCAGAGAATTATGTGCTGGACACGGAGGCTGTTGGGATGATAGGTGAGGACAAGAGGAACCCTATCCCTGGTAAGGTGGTCTGAGGATAGGGTGAGAGCAGACGTACATGAGATAGAAGAGATGCAGTTGAGGGCAGCGTTGGTGGTGGAAAAAGGGAAGCCCCTTTCTTTGAAGAAGGAAGACAGCTCCTTTGTTCTGGAATGAAAAGATGTGATGGAGACAGATGAATTAAGAGAAAGGGATGGCAATTTCACTTGTGGCAGGGTGGGAGGAGGTATAGTCCAGGTAGCCATGAGAGTCCATGGGTTTATAATAGACATCAATGGATAAACTGTCTCCAGAGACAGAGGAAGGAGGTTTTGGAAATGGACCAAGTAAATTTGAGGGCAGGGTAGAAATTGGTGGCAAAGTGGATGAAGTCGACGAGTTCCGCATGGGTGCAGGAAGCAACACCAATGTAGTGCAGGAAAAGTGCAGGATGGCCACCAGTGTAGGCTTGGAACACAGACTGTTCCATCGAGCTGGCAAAAAGGCAGACATAGCTGGGACCCATGTGAGTGCCCATGGCCACACCTTTTGTTTGAAGGAAGTGGAATGGGCCAAAGGAGAAATTATTAAGAGTGAGGGCAAGTTCCACTAGGTGAAGGAGAGTAGTGGTGGAGGGGAATTAGTTGGGACTGGTGTCCAGAAAGAAATGGAGAGCATTGAAGCTTTCCTGGTGGGAGATGGAGGTGTATAGGGACTGGACATCCATAGTAAAAATAAGATGCTCAGACCAGGAAACCTGAAATCATTGAAACGATCAAGACCGTGAAGAGTCGGAAGGGACTGAACTGGTGGATAAAACAGAGTTGAATTATGCAGATACGAGTTCAGTGGGGCAGGAACAAACGGAAACAATGGGTCTACCTATACAAGTGGGTTTGTGGATCTTGGGTTGGAGGTAGAAACGGGAGGTGGGGTGTGGGAACTATGAGGTTGGTGGCACTGGCTTTCAGTGGGGCAGGAACAAATATTCTCACCGCCTTAACAGGGAGAATGTTCCTCTTATTCTCACCTACCACCCCTGAGCCTCTATATCCTTCCCTCTTCTATTCCCCACTCTGGCATCCTACCTCTTCTCCTCACCTGCCTATCACCTCCCCCTTTCTCCCATGGACCACTCATCCCTCCTCTTCAGCCCTTTAACTTTCTCACCTGCTTGGTTTCACTTATCACCTACCAGCTAGTCCACTTCCCCTTCCCCTCCCCTGGCCTTTCTATTCTGGCATCTTTCCCTTTCCTTTCCAGTCCTGAAGAAGGGACTCGACCTGAAGCGTTGACTTTTGTGTGTGTTGTTTGGAATAACACCTCTAATTTTCTGAGTTCTTGCCAGTGTCTGGATTAAATGCCTCATGGTTCTATTTCTAAGAAAAGGTTAGTTACATAATCCTTTAAAGCCAGTTATCAAAAATTCATGGAAATGGTGCCTATTGCACTAACCTGATTAAAATGAAGCACTCACCAAGTTATCTGAGCTGATGCTTGGATAAATCTTTCATGCATCCTTTGCAAAGTATAAGCCTGGATTTGTGCCTGACACATCGACCATAGGCATGCAGTGAGATCAAAGCAATGCCTCACTGAATGTCAGTTCTGGTTTAGGCAATAGCTCTGCTACCTGAGGTTTGGAAGAATTATGCTACCTGAATATGGGATTAGTGTAACTGGGCAAAAGGGTTTGCACGCACACGATGGGCCGAAGTGCCTGTTTCCATATTGTACAATTTGATAATTTTAATGAAGAGTCCTCCCTGTGTCTTTTTGTTACAAGTTATTTGGGCATTGCCACATCTCTTTGAAAGGATATTGCTATGATGCGTTCAGTTGACATCATCTTTGCTACTTTTCTAAATGCACTTATCTGGTTGTAAAATGTCACATTACATCCTGAGGTTGTGACAACTGCTAAGAAGTGAAAGTCCTTGTCTTTTAACTAAGGCAGCTTAAGCAATTTATGGAATATATTGCATTTGCCTGTTTTAAAGTGCTTATGATACACCTTCACATGGTATTGCAGTTGTTGTAATGAAGCAGAAAGATTGCAAAGCACGTAGTTATAGGGCATAAAATTAAGAAGCAAAGAACAATGGTCAGCTAACTTAAACAATAACTGCAAAAATATGGTGAGGCCTCACTTGGAGTATTGTGCGCAGTTTTGGGCCCCTTATCTAAGAAAGGATGTGCTGACATTGGAGAGGGTTCAGAGGAGGTGCACAAAAATGCTTCTGTGACTGAAAGGCTTGTCATATGAGGAGTGTTTGATAGCTCTGGGCCCGTACTCACTAGAATTCAGAAGAACGTGGGGTAACCTTATTGAAACCTATCAAATGTTGAAAGGTCTTGATAGAGTGGATGTGGAGAGGATGCTTCCTATGGTGGGAGAGTCTGAGACCAGAGGACACAGCCTCAGAATAGAGGGGTGTCCTTTTAGAATGGAAATGAAGAGATAAAATCTACCCACCCCCCTCCCCTTAACCCTCCCCCCCCCATATATATAGTCCTACCTAAAAGAAAGAAAGAGAAAAAAAAAAGAGCCGCCTGGGTATTGGAAGGTTTCCACATGCTCCATGGGATTCAAAATAAATTTGGTATAATTATTCGTTATTTTCCCCAAGTAACCAAATTCTTTGTCGGAGCACTTAAATATGACATCCTATCTTTTGTAAATAAGGGCGCCAAATATTCAAGAATGTTACATAATTATCTCTTAAATTATAAGTAATTTTTTCAAGTGGAATAGAACTAGCCATTTCATTATTCCAACGATCCATACTTAAATACAAATCAGATTTCCAAGTAACTGCTATAGTCTTCTTAGCTACTGCCAATGCAATTTTTATAATTTCTTTCTGATATTTATTCAATTTAAGTTTCGGTTTTATCCCTTCAATATCACCTAATAGAAATAATACAGGGTTATGTGGAAGTTGAATTCCAGTAATTTGTTCCAATAAGACTCTTAAATTTATCCAAAAGGGTTGAATTTTAAAACAAGACCAAGCAGAATGTAAAAAAAGAACCAATTTCTTGATTACACCAAAAACATTTATCAGATAGATTTGAATTTAATCTATTTATTTTTTGTGGTGTAATATATAATTGGTGTAAAAAATTATATTGTACTAATCTAAGTCGAACATTTATTGTATTTGTCATACTGTCCAGACAAAGTCTTGACCAATTTATTTCATCAATATTAATATTCAGATCTGTTTCCCATTTTTGCTTTGACTTATGGGTTCCTTGTTTAATTGTCTGTTCTTGAATCAAATTATACATACAAGAAATAATTTTTTTAATTTTCCCTTTTTGAATTAAAATTTCAATTTCATTAGCTTTTGGCAAAAACATTGTTTGACCCAGCTTACCTATTAAGTAAGCCCTTAACTGAAAGTAACAAAAGAAAGTATTATTAGATATTTTATATTTATCCTTTAATTGTTCAAATGACATCAATATACCTCGCTCAAAACAATCTCCTATAAATTTAATCCCTTTTTGGTGCCAATTATATAAAAGTTGATTGTCCATTGTAAAAGGAATAAGTCTGTTTTGAAACAAAGGTCTCCTTGCTAATAGAGATTTCTGTGTTTCCTTATCAACATTTATCTTATTCCATAGATCAATCAAGTGTGTTAATATAGGAGATTCTTTCTTTTCCCGTATCCATTTAGATTCCCATTTATATATAAAATCTTCAGGTTTATTTTCTCCTATCTTGTCTAGTTCTATTTTAATCCATGCTGGTTTTTGATCATCGAAAAAAGATGCAATAAATCTAAGTTGATTTGCTTTATAGTAATTTTTAAAGTTTGGAAGTTGTAACCCTCCTAACCTAAATTTACATGTCAGTTTTTCCAATGATATTCTTGACATTTTACCTTTCCAAAGAAATTTTCTCACAGATTTATTTAACTCTTGAAAAAATTTCTGTGGCAATTGTATTGGTAATGTTTGAAACAAATACTGTAATCTCGGAAATATATTCATTTTTACAACATTGACTCTACCTACTAATGTTATTGGTAGTATCATCCATTTGTCAAGATCTTCTTGAATTTTTTTCAATAGTGGTAAATAATTAAATTTATATAAATTCTTTATATCACTATCAAGTCTTATACCTAAATACTTTATACCATTTACCGGCCATCTAAATTGGGTTACTAATCGGCATTGACTGTCGTCTCCTTTAGTAAGAGATAAAATTTCACTTTTATCCCAGTTTATTTTGTAACCTGATACCTTCCCATATTCATCCAATCTAGAAGATAATTTATGTAACGAATGTTGTGGGTTTGTTAAATAGATCAAAACATCATCGGCAAAAAGATTAATTTTATATTCCTCTTGGTTAACTCTAAAACCCATAATATCTGGATCCAACCTAATTAGTTCTGCTAATGGCTCTATCGCCAATACAAATAGAGCAGGTGATAGTGGACAACCTTGTCTAGCTGAAATGGTGTTAAAATTTGAGAGTTTGTCACTACTTTAGCTTTAGGGTTAGAATTTAAAGTTTTAATCCAATTTATAAAAGATGTTCCTAACCCATAATTTTCTAATACTTTAAATAAAAAATCCCATTCTAATCTATCAAATGCTTTTTCTGCATCCAAAGCTACTACTATACTCTTCTCATCCCTTTTTTGTGCCAAATGAATTATACTGAGTAGCCGAGTTACATTATCTGCCAGTTGTCTATTTTTAATAAATCCTGTTTGATCCATATGTATTAATTTTGGTAAATATTTAGATAATCTATTCGATAAAATTTTTGCTATTATTTTATAATCCGTATTCAATAAAGAAATAGGCCTGTATGATGTTGGTTTCATAGGATCTCTGTCCTTTTTTGGCAATACTATTACAATCGCTGTTGAAAAAGATTCTGGAAGTTTATGTATTTTTTCTGCTTGACGTATTAGTTCCATAAAAAGAGGAAATAATAAATCTTTAAATTTTTTATAAAATTCCGGTGGAAAACCATCTTCTCCTGGAGATTTATTACTTTGAAGTGATCCCAAAGCTTCTTCAACTTCTTTTAATGTAAAAGGCATATCTAATCCCCTCTGTTCTTCCAAATTCAATTTTGGAAGAGAAACTTGTGATAAAAACCTTTCTATCTCATCAACATCGTTTTGGGATTCTGATTGATATAATTCAGAATAAAAATTTTTAAAGGTTTCATTTATTTCAAGAGGTTTATAAGATATTTTATTTGCCCTTGTTCTAATTGCATTTATTGTTTTGGAAGCTTGTTCTGTTTTCAACTGCCAGGCAAGAATTTTATGTGCTCTCTCACCTAACTCATAATACCTTTGTTTAGATCTTATAATTGCTTTTTCCGTTCTATATGTCTGAAGTGTATTATATTGTAACTTCTTATTGACAAGTTGTCTTCGTTTTTCTTCTGACATATATCTTTGTGATTCTTTTTCTATTCTTGTAATCTCTTTTTCCAATTGATCTAGTTCTGCCATATATTCTTTCTTAATTTTAGACGTATAACTTATTATCTGTCATCTAAGATATGCTTTCATTGCATCCCGTAATATAAATTTATCCTCCACTGAATGAAAATTTGTATCCAAAAAAAATTGAAACTGCTTTTTCATAAAATCACAAAAATCTTGACGTTTTAATAATGTTGAATTAAATCTCCATCTATAAGCCACTTCTTCCTTATCAGCCATTATTATTGTCATTAATAAAGGAGAATGATCTGATAATATTCTTGCTTTATATTCCATATTTTTCACTCTGTGTTGAATATGCATTGATAATAGAAAAAAATCTATCCTTGAATAAGTTTTATGTCTATGGGAATAGAATGAATAGTCTCTTTCTTTAGGATTGATTCTTCTCCATATATCAATCAAATTTAAATCTTTCATCAATGATAAAGTTAGATTTACTACCTTCGATTTTATAACAGCCTTGGTTGATCTATCTAAGACTGGGTCTAAGCAAAAATTGAAGTCTCCTCCAATTAATATTTTTTCATGTGCATCCGCCAAATTCAAAAAAGTTTCTTGTATGAATTTTGCATCATTTTCATTTGATGCATAAATATTCATAAAAGTCCATAGTTCGGAAAAAAGTTGACAATGTATAATCACATATCTCCCCGCAGAATCAGTTATTACATTTTGTATCCTAATTGGTAACGTTTTATTGATCAAAATTGCTACTCCCCTCGCTTTTGAATTAAATGAGGCCGCACCAACATTACCCACCCAATCTCTCTTTAGTTTCTGATGTTCTGTTTCTGTTAGGTGTGTTTCCTGTAAAAAAGCTAAATCTATCTTCATTTTTTTAATATATGTTAAGATTATTTTTCTTTTCACTGGTCCATTAAGCCCATTAACATTAAAACTCAAAAAATTCAATAAATTAGTCATTATTCTTAACAAAGTTACTCCAATCTAAAACATTACTTATCTTCTCAACTCTCATAGTTCCTTGGGGAATCTCTTTAAACTTCACCATGATGCTATGTGTTCCCCCCCCAACCTTCCAGGCAAAAAGAGAAAAAAAAGATAGAAAAAAAAAAGAAAAAACAAAATACCCCCCCACTAATGTTGTGAATGAAAAGATACACAACACTACCCCCCTCCATTTTACGGGTCGCGGCAAAAGCCACGCTTGCACCATGATTAACGTAGCAATCGATCAGTGCTTCTTCCAGCTCCCCCGCAACAAAAAAAGTTATATATATATAGACAAAATTAGTATTATTATTCCCAGCTAATTTCCTCCAGTATTAACCTTTCTTACCCCCCTCATATAATTAATACTATACTTATACATTCATCCAGCTTCAAAAATCCAACAAATCCATTCTTAAACCCAATCTTCATCTTCAATCTATCTCGCTCTCCTGAGTTTGTTCTTGTATCTGGTGAATATTCAAAGAATCTTGCACAAACTGCTCTGCTTTCTGGTAGTCATCAAAAAATCTTTTTTCTCCACCAGACAAAAAAATCTTCAAAGTTGCAGGATAACGCAGTATAAATTGATAACCATGCTCCCATAGGGTTTTTTTCACTGGATTAAACTTCTTCCTTTTCTTCAAACGTTCGTAACTTATATCAGGGTAGAAAAAAACTCTTTTCCCTTTAATTATCAATGGCCCTTTTCTATCTTTGGCAGCTCGAACAGCCGCCTGTAGAATCCTTTCCTTGTCTTGAAATCTTAAGAATTTTATTAAAATCGATCGTGGATATTCGTCATCTTTTGGTTTTGGTCTTAAAGCTCTATGTGCCCGCTCAATTTCAATTGATCGAGCCTCCTCTCCCATTTGCAAAACCTCCGGGATCCATCTTTGAAAAAATTCTATTGGCTTTTCTCCTTCCATACCTTCTGTAAGACCAACAATTTTAATATTATTACGTCTACTGAAATTTTCCAACATGTCCACTTTCTCCAAGAGTCGGTTTCTTTCCGAGTTCCAGACAAGCAAATCATTTTCTGTTTTTTCCACTCTATCATTCATAAGCCCCATTTCTCTTTCCATCTTCTGAAGCTTCCTTTCCATTTTGTCCTGTCTTTCCATAACTTTATTATAGCATCTCTTCGTATCTCTAAGCTCTTCTCTTACTTTCTTTAATTCAGCTGTTGATTGCAATACAGCCTCTCTTATGTCTCTATCATCTCCTTTACTTCCACTCGCTTCCAATTCTTCCTCCTCTTCTTCATCTGTGTTCTCTGCAGAATCCAGTTCTGACTCTGAGTCATTTTCAATTGCAGTGGGTGTCGGTTCTTGTAGTTTGCGTTGTGTCGATTTGCGCATGCGCTCTTCATGTATTTTATCTTTTCATGTATTCTCTTTGAAAATTTAATAAAAATTATATTAAAAAAAGAATGGAAATGAAGAGGAATTTCTTCAGCCAGAGAGTGGTGAGTCTGTGGAATTCATTGCCACAGGCAGCTGTGGAGGCTGTCATTGGCTATATTTAAGGCAGATGCCGATAGATTCTTGATTAGTCAGGGAATGAAGGGATAGGGAGAAGGCAGGAGATTGGGCTGAGAGAGAAAATGATGAAATGGCAGAACAGATTCTGAGACAAATGGCCTAATTCTCTCCTATGTCTTATTGTCTAAAAAATACAGTATTAAAATTATATGTATCTACCATCTTTATGCTTACAAATGGCAATTGTATATGTTATAAGACATTTAGGCTGTGATTTTTACCATGTAACATTATTCTAATTATGTTTGAAGTTTTCAGACTGTGAAGGTCAAGGGTTAATTTTAAGTGTGGTGTTATATCTGAAGGACACAGGTCACAAGAGACACAACAGCTGCAGGAAATTTATCAGGAGCATTTGCTTGAGCCAAGTAAATGAGGGCAGAACAGTGATTAAGAGACCAGGGGAACATGTCCAGAGTTTCGCTGATACAGAGGTCATGGGTCAGAGAATGTGAGACAATTGGCGTGAGAGTCTCATTCAAGGCGTGGTTCAGTGTACGAGGAAGAATAGCTAAATCTGCGAAAGAAGAAATAGTATTAGACAGCAAAGGATGCAATAGCTCAGGATAGTGTAAGCCACCATGAAAGAAAAAACTGATCAGGGAAAGGCAGGGAGGGAGGAAGATCAGCTGAGAGGAAGGAAGGTGCAGTTACCAGCACACCACCGAGAGAGCCGCGGTGGTACTGTGGCCACTGGAATGCTGAGCCTCTAAGCTTTCAAAGAACAGATTGCAACTTTGGTAAGAATCTCTTCTTCAAACTGAATGCAAATTTCTTCATAAATGTAACGTGGAAACATCCACCCAAGGAGGTGACCATCTCAAGCAAGATACAGCACCTCGGACAGTGCATCACCCCTTCACCAGTGATCACCGCTCAGTGCTGAGAGGGCATATCAGCCTGGTGTAAACAGCTTCCTGGAATAAAGCTTCAGCCCACATTGCAAATGTACTGAAGGATTCATTATTGTGGAGCAGTTGGCCATTTTCCAGTAGGGTGCTCGCTGTCATCCATTGCCTCACCCTATGGCAATACCACAGCATCATTCATTCTCCTGAAGTCAAATCTTCACAGCACAGTAATGAAATTCTAACCTGACACATACTAATGAAAAGAGTTCTGATGGTATCTAGGTCAGTCCATATCTGTGGGCTACACAGTATTTAAGTTCTCCTCATGACCAACAGACTTTTACAATATTTTGTGGCAGTGTACTGTACAGGTATGGAAACACTGCAACGTTGCCTTGAAGGAAAGGATTAACAGAATTTTATTTTCCTGAGGGAATATGTCACACTTACATCCATTCCAAATCTTGGCAGGAATATAACTTAGTGAGTGGGGGACAGGATAACTGACTAGGTGTATAACGGGAGGAAGCCATAGTACATTGAGGGAAATTCCTTTTTGAAAAAGCATAGAAGTAGTAAAATGGAACAGTTTTGGACATAGGCCAGAGGAATAGAGCTGTAATTGATGTCACAATTGGGAAAGCAAAGGAGTTTAAAGATGGTAACTCCATAATACCGGACCATATGACATAGAATCAGGCCCTTTGAGCAGGCTCTGCCATTCCAACATGGCTGATTTATTATCCTTCTCAAACCCATTCTCCTGCCTTCTTCCTATAACCTTTGATGCCTTTACTAATCAAGATCCTATCAACTTCCGCTTTAAATATACAGAATGACTTGGTCTCCACAGACATCTGTGACAATGAATTCCCAGGTTCACCACCCTCTGTCTAAAGAAATTACTCCTCATTGCTGTTCTAAAGGGATGTCCTTCTATTCTGAGGTTGTGTCCTCTGGGCCTAGACTCACCCACTATAGGAAACATCCTCTCCACTCAATCTAGGCCCTTCAACATTTGATAGGTTCCAATGAGATTCCACCCACGCACCCTCATTCTCCTGACACCAGCAAGCACAGACTCAAAGCCATCAAACATTCCTCATATGTTAACCCTTTCAATCCTGGGATCATGCTTGTGAACATATCCAATGCCAGCACATCCTTTTTCAGATAAGGGGCTCAAACCTGCTCACAAGTGTGGCCTGATCAATGCCTTATAAAGCTTCAGCATTACACCCTTGCTTTTATATTCTAGTCCTCTCAAAATGAATGCCAACATTGTATTTACTTTCTTACCACCACCTCAACCTGCAAGATAACCTTCAGGGAATCCTGCATGAGAAATCCCAAGTCTCTTTACAACTCTAATTTCTGATTTTTCTCCCCATTCAGAGATGGTCTACATTTTCATTCCTTCTATCAAAGTGCATTGCCTTCTTGTCCATCCATCGTCGACATCGATGAAGACCTCAGCACCATTATTGATGGTGACGAGACTAGCGCGTGACTTGGATTTAAGTGAGGGAGAGTTGCGCAGAGTCAGCCTCACTCTCTCTTCCCAATTCCCATCTGGATCCAGTGGCAAGACAGAGTCGAGACGGCTGGAGATGGGACTAGGCGCAGTGGATGACCAGGACGTCTTCTGTGTCTTGTCCTGTTCTACACGTTCCACGACGCTTGCAGAGACTGCCTTCTTGACCGTTGGACCTTCCATTGGTCTCGTCCGCTCAATCCACCGGAGTCTGTCTTCACATACTGGGATAGACAACTCCCTGTCTCACCGAGGGTTTGAGACCCGTCGGCTACCCTCACCTGGTTCAGCCGGCTTGTCGAAGCCGTTGCCCGGGGTGTGGCCGCTGTCACATGCAAACAGCTACGGGGAGTAACAGGTGAGAGCTGAGTGCCAGGTGGGGACCAAAGGTGGACTAACCGCCCTGAAAAGGAAGCAAAATGTTACCCCACCAGAGGTGCTACCCCTCCCTGACACCCCATACACCCCGCATTGCCTTACACTTCTCAACACTGTATTCCATCTGCCATTTCTTCGCCCATTCTCCTGATCTACCTATCAGTCCTCTGTAGACTCCCAGCTTCTTCAACACTATCTGCTCCTCCACCTAACTTTGTATCGTCTGCAAAATGGCCACAAAGCCATCAGATCCGTAATCCAAATCATTGACATAAACATGAAAAAAGTGGACCCATCACTGAACCCTGCACAACACCACTAGTCAGCAGCAGGCAACCAGAGGCAGGCCCTCTTTAGACCATAAGACCATTAGGCATAGGAACAGAATTAGGCCATTCAGCCCATCTAGTCTGCTCTGCAATTCTATCATGGCTGATCCTGCAGCCCACTCAACCCCATACACCTCCCTTTTCACCATATCCTTTGATGCCCTGTCCAATCAGAAAATGATCAACTTCCACCTTAAATATACCCACAGACTTGGCATTCACCGCAGTCTGTCAAAATTCCACAGATTCACCACTCTTTGGCTAAAAAAAATTCCTCCTTATCTCCGTTCTAAAAGTTTGTCCCTCAATTTTGAGGTTGTGCCCTCTGGTTCTGGATACCCCCACCGTAGGAAACATCCTCTCCACATCCACCTCATCTAATCCTTTCAATATTCTGTAGATTTCAATGAGATCCCCACACATTCTTCTAAATTCCAGTGAGTACAGGCCCAAAGCTGCCAAACACTTCTCATACGTTAACCCCTTCATTCTCGGAATCATCCTTGTGAACCTCCTCTGGATTCTTTCCAATGACAACACATCCTTTCTCAAATATGGGTCCCAAAACTGATAGCAATATTCCAAGTTCCTGACTAGTGTCTCATAAAGCCACAGCATTGTCACCATGCTTTTATATTCTATTCCTCCTGCAAATTGCCAACATTAGATTTAACTTCTTTACCACAGACTCTGTATTCCATCTGCCACAGTTTTGCCCATTCTTCCAATTTGTCTGTCCTGCTGCAATCACATTGCTTCCTCAGCACTACCTACCCCTCCACCTATCTTTATATCATCCTCAAACTTTGCTACAAAGCCGTCAATTCCATTATCTAAATCATTGTGAGAAGTAGCGATCCCAATACTGACCCCTGAGGAAAAGCACTGGTCACTGGCAGTCAACCAGAAAAGACCCCTTTTCTTCCCACTCGCTGCCTCCAGCCTATCAGGCATTCCTCTATCCATGCCAGTATCTTTCCTGCAATGTCATAGGCTTTTATCTTGTTAATAGACAATAGGTGCAGGAGTAGGCCATTCAGCCCTTCGAGCAGCACCGCCATTCACTGTGATCATGGCTGATCATCCACAATCAGTACCCTTTTCCTGCCTTCTCCCCATATCCCTTGACTCCACTATCTTTAAGAGCTCTAACTAACTGTTTTTTGAAAGAATCCAGAGAATTGGCCTCCACTGCCTTCTTAAGCAGAGCATTCCACAGATCCACAACCCTCTGTGTGAAAAAGTTTTTCCTCAACTCCGTTCTAAATGGTCTTCCCCTTATTCTTAAACTGTGACCTCTGGTTCTGGACTCCCCCAACATCGGGAACATGTTTCCTGCCTCTAGTGTGTCCAATCCCTTAATAATCTTATATGTTTCAATCAGATTCCCTCTCATCGTTCTAAATTCCAGTGTATACAAGCCCATTCGCTCCAATCTTTCAATATATGACATTCCCGCCATCCCTGGAATTAACCCAGTGAACCTACGCTGCACTCCCTCCATAGCAAGAATGTCCTTCCTTAAATTTGGAAACCAAAACTGCACACAATACTCCAAGTGGGGTCTCACCAGGGCCTTGTACAACTGCAGAAGGACCTCTTTGCTCCTATACTCAACTCCCCTTGTTATGAAGGCCAACGTGCCCTTAGCTTTCTTCACTGCCTGCTGTACCTGTATGCTTACTTTCAGTGACTGATGAACAAGGGCACCCAGATCTCGTTGTACTTCCCCTTTACCTAACTTGTCACCGTTCAGAGAGTAAGCTGCCTTCCTGTTCTTGCCACCATAGTGGATAACCTCACATTTATCCACATTAAACTGCATCTGCCATGCACCTGCCCACTCACCCAACCCGTCCAAGTCACCCTGTATTCTCGTAACATCCTCCTCACATTTCACACCGTCATCCAGCTTTGTGTCATCTGCAAATTTGCTAATGTTACTTTTAATCCCTTCATCTAAATCATCAATGTATATTGTAAATAGCTGCGGTCCCAGCACCGAGCCTTGCGGCACCCCACTAGTCACTGACTGCCATTCTGAAAAGGACCCATTAATCCCTACTCTTTGTTTCCTGTCTGCCAACTAATTTTTTATCCATGTCAGTACCCTACCCCCAATACCATGTGCTCTAATTTTGCCCACTAACTTCCTATGTGGGACCTTATTAAAGGCTTTCTGAAAGTTCAGGTACACTACATCCACTGGCTTTCCCATGTCCATTTCCATAGTTACATCCTCAAAAAATTCCAGAAGGTTAGTCAAGCATGATTTCCCCTTCGTAAATCTATGCTGACTCGAACCTATCCTGCTACTGCTATCCAAATATGCCACTATTTAATTCATTTATAATTGACTCCAGAATCTTCCCCACCACTGATGTCAGGCTAACCGGTCTACAATTGCCTGTTTTCTCTCTCCCTCCTTTCTTAAAAAGTGGGATAACATTAGCTACCCTCCAATCCACAGGAACTGATCCTGAATCTATAGAACACTGGAAAATGATTACCAAAGCATCAACGAATTCTAGGGCCACCTCCTTAAGTACCCTGGGATGCAGACCATCAGGCCCTGAGGATTTATCACCCTTCAGTCCCATCAGTTTAACCAACACCTTTTTCTGCCTAATGTGAATCTCCTTCAGTTCCTCTATTACCCTAGGTCCTCTGGCCACTATTACATCTGGGAGATTGTTTGTGTCTTCCCTAGTGAAGACAGATCCACAGTACCTGTTCAACTCATCTGCCAGCTCCTTGTTCCCCATAATAATTTCACCTGTTTCTGTCTTCAAGGGTCCAACTGTGGTCTTAACTAATTATTTCCTCTTCACATACCTAAAGAAGCTTTCACTATCCTCCTTTATATTCTTGGCTAGCTTACCTTCGTACCTCATCTTTTCCCCCCGTATTACCTTTTTAGTTATCTTCTGTTGCTCCTTAAAATTCTCCCAATCCTCTGGCTTCCCACTCATCCTTGCTATGTTATACTGCCTCTCTGTTATTTTTATATGTCTTTGACTCCCCTTGTCAGCACGGTTACCCCTTACTCCCCTTAGAATCTTTCTTCCTCTTTGGAATGAACTGATCCCGCACTTTCTGTATTATTCCCATAATACCTGCGATTGTTGTTCCACTGTCATCTCTGCTAGAGTATCTTTCCAGTCAACTTTGGCCAGCTCCTCCCTCATGGGTCCATAGTCCCCTTTGTTCAATTGTAATACTGACACTTCCGATTTTCCCTTCTCCCTCTCAAATTGTAGATTAAAACTTAACATATTATAGTCACTACTTCCTAATGGCTCCTCTACCTTGAGTTCCATTATCAAATCTGGCTAATTACACAACACTAAATCCAGAATTGCCTTCTCCCTGGTGGGCTCTAATACAAGCTGCTCTAAGAATCCATCTCTGAGGCTCTCCACAAACTTCCTTTCTTCCGGACCAGTACCAACCTGATTTTCCCAGTCTACCCACATGTTGAAATCTCCCATAACAACTGTAGTATTACCTTTGCAACATGCCAATTTTAACTCCTGATTTAACTTGCACCCTATATGCAGGCTACTGTTTGGGGGCCTGTAGATAACTCCCAGCAACACACATGAAAGTTGCTGGTGAACGCAGCAGGCCAGGCAGCATCCATAGGAAGAGGTACAATCGACGTTTCGGGCCGAGACCCTTCGTCAGGACTAACTGAAAGAAGAGGTAGTAAGAGATTTGAAAGTGGCAGGGGGAGGGGGAGATCCGTAATGATAGGGGAAGGCAAGAGAGGGAGGGATGAAGCTGGACAGTTGATTGGCAAAAGGGATGTGAGAGGATCATGGGACAGGAGGCCCAGGGAGAAAGAAAAGAGGGAGGTGGGGAAAAACCAGAGGACGGGCAAGGGGTATAGTCAGAGGGACAGAGGGGGAAAAAGGAGAGAGAGAGAAAGAATCTGTGTATATAAATGAATAACGGATGGGGTACGAGGGGGAGGTGGGGCATTAGCGGAAGTTTGAGAAGTCAATGTTCATGCCATCAGGTTGGAGGCTACCCAGACGGAATATAAGGTGTTGTTCCTCCAACGTGAGTGTGGCTTCATCTTTACAGCAGAGGAGGCCGTGGATAGACATGTCAGAATGGGACGTGGAATTAAAATGTGTGGCCACAGGGAGATCCTACTTTCTCTGGCGCACAGCGCGTAGGCGTTCAGCGAAACGATCTCCCAGCCTGCGTCGGGTCTCGCCAATATATAGAAGGCCACATCGGGAGCACCGGATGCAGTATATCACCCCAGCTGGACATAAAAAATGAACAATCCAAAAACAAAGCATGCACACAAAGTGGCACTGAGAAAAACACAGTCCATATAGTAACTGACAGAAAATATAGTTTTGAAAGCGACCCCTGGTTGTGCCTTTTGTCTATCCTGCCTGTTATTTCTGCAAATAATCCCAACAGATTTGTCAGGCAAGACTTCCACTGAAAGCAACCATGCTGAATTTGACCTATTTTAACATGTGCCTCCAAGTACCCCAAAACTTCATCCTTAATAATGGACTTCAACATCTTTCTAAGAACTGAAGTCAGGCTAACTGGCCTATGATTTCCTTTCTTTTGCCTCACGTAAAGAGTGGAGTGACATTTGCCTCCAGTCCTCCAGAGCCATTCCAGAATTTAGCGATTATAACCATATAACCATATAACAATTACAGCACGGAAACAGGCTATCTCAGCTCTTCTAGTCTGTGCTGAAACAGCTGTTGCTACAGCCTCTCACCCTGTGCCCTCTATCACCAGGAGGACAAGAAGAGGAAGTAGAACCCCTTCAAGTTATACCTGAACATGTTACCTCCTGATCCTGAATATCCTGTTGAATGGTATTCTGGCATTACCTTCACCAAAAGCTCTCGGAATCTGGTCCAGCACCACCTTTTCAAACGGATTAGGCTCCCATCTCAGAAACAAAGTCAAATATAAATCTGGGTCCATGAGGTTTGTGAAAACAATTTGACCTGAGTGCACAATTGTCTATGCAGTGTTTTGATAAAGTAGTCTTTCGTACAATATTAATGCATAGGGTAGGCGGAGGATGGCAAATGGAATTAAATCCGGAGAAATAGGAAGCAGTGTATCTGCAGAGGACGGATTGAGATACATGTGTCATAGAGGTATAGTACATGGAGGCACACCCTTCAGTACAACTTGTCCATGCTGAGAAAGGTACACACACAAAATGCAGCAGCAATGCCAATTCTGATTCTCGGAAGATCACTTCTAATGCCTCGACAGTCTCTTCAGCTACCTCTTTCAGAACCCTGGGGTGTGGTCCATCTGGTCCAGGTGATTTATCTACCTTCAGATCTTTCAGCTTCCCAAGCACCTTCTCCTTAGTAATAAAAGTACACCTACTTTTCCCCCGCCACTCTTGAATTTCTGCATTCTGCTGGTGGCCTGCACAGAAGACCAGGGAGACCAGGCTTAGAATGGTTACGTGGTGCAAGGGAGGATTTTTTACATGGGATTTAACATGCACAGGAGATGTAGCAAGGTAGTGGTGATTTCTCTTGGACAGGAAGCGTATGGGAAAATGAAGCAAGATGGGAAGTGTAATTTATGTCATCTTTAACAACAAACAATCCACTGGAGGAACTCAAGAGGGTCACGTAGAGTCAGCAGGGGAAAAGATATTTCGATGTTTCACGTTGCAACCCTGCATCACGGTTGAATGAGAGGTAAGATGGCCAGTGTGTAGAGAAGAGGAGGAGGGATAAGAAAAAGGCCAGAGATGATTAGCTGACTGCGGAAGGGTGACAGGTAGCTCAAAACAGGTAAGCGAGGGTAGTGGAGTTGGAAGAGAGAGGCAAATGGATGATAGATTATGACAGACAAAAAAAAGTAGAGGCGAACAGAATGGGCTACGCCTGGGTGAAGTGAAGTTGAGACAGCCTCTTCACCTAGCCATCATCATTCATGCCGTCTCAGTCCACCAATTACCTTAGGCCCCAGTTTCACCTCTCCCTGTCTCCTCTTTAAACTGGCCATCTTACCTCTCCACTCGTAAACACAAGATACTCTGCAGATTCTTGGATCAAAGCAACGCGCACACATGCTGGAGGAACTCAGCAGGTCGGGCAGCATCCATGGAAATGATCAGTCAACATTTCGGGCCGAAACCCTTCGTCAGGACTGAAGAGGGAAGGGGCAGAGGCCCTATAAAGAAGGTGGGGGGAGGGTGGGAAGGAGAAGGCTGGTAGGTTCCAGGTGAAAAACCAGTAAGGGGAAAGATCAAGGGGTGGTGGAGGGGAAGCAGGGAGATGATGGTCAGGAAAGGTGAAGAAGGAATAGGGGAAAACACAATGGGTAGTAGAAGGAGGCGGAACCAAGAGGGAGGTGACAGGCAGCTGGAGGAGGGGGCAGAGTGAAACTGGGATGGGGGAAGGGAGGGGGAGGGAATTACCCGTAGTTGGAGAATTCAATGTTCATGCCCAGGGGCTGGAGACTACCCAGATGGTATATGAGGTGTTGCTACTCCAACCTGAGCTTTGCCTCATCCTGGCAGTAGAGGAGGCCATGTATGGACACATCCGAATGGGAATTGGAAGCAGAGCTGAAGTGGGTAGCAATCGGGAGATCCTGTCTGTTGTGGCGGACGGAGCGGAGGTGCTCGACGAAGCGTCGGGTCTCACCAATGTAGAGGAGGCCGCAACGGGAGCACTGGATGCAATAGATGATCCCAACAGACTCACAAGTGAAGTGTTCCCTCACGTGGAAGGACTGTTTGGGGCCCTGAATAGTGGTGACAGAGGAGGTGTAGGGTCAGGTGCAGCACTAACGCTTGCAGGGATAAGTGCCTGCTGGGAGAACCATGGGGAGGGACGTGTGGACCAGGGAGTCGCAGAGGGAACGATCCCTGCGGAAAGCTGAGAGGGGTGGAGAGGGAAGGATGTGTTTAGTGGTGGGGTCCTGTTGAAGGTGGCAGAATTTGCGGAGGATAATGTGCTGGATCCGGAGGCTGGTAGGGTGGTAGGTGAGGACAAGGGGAACTCTGTCCCTCTTGTGGTGACGGGAGGATGAGGTGAGGGCCAAAGTGCGGAAAATGGAGGAGATGTGAGTGAGGGCATCATTGATGACAACAGCAGGGAAACCACGATCCTTAAAGAAAGAAGACATTTGAAATGTCCTGGAACGGAAAGCCTCATCCTGGGAGCAGATGCTGAAGAGACGGGGGAACTGGGAATAGAGAATAGCATTTTTGCATTTGGCAGGGTGGGAAGAGTTATAGTTGAGGTAGTTATGAGAGTCAGTGGGTCTATAGAAGATGTCAGTGGACAGTCTGTCTCCGGAGATGGAGACTGAGACTGAGAGATCGAGAAAAGGGAGAGAAGTGTCCGAGATGGACCGAGTGAATTTGAGGGCTGGGTGAAAGTTAGAAGGAAAGTCAATGAAATTGACGAGCTCAGCATGGGTGCAGGAAGCAGCACCAATGTAGTCGTCAATGTAGCGAAGGGAAAGTTGGGGAGCAGTACCAGTATAAGTTTGGAGCATAGAATGTTCCACATGACCAACGAAGAGGCAGGTATAGCTGGGGCCCACGCGAGTGCCCATGACTACACCCTTGGTCTGAAGAAAGTGGGAAGAGCCAAAAGAGAAGTTATTATGCAGGAGTACCAGTTCCGCCAACCAGAGGAGGGTGGTGGTGGTGGGGAACTGGTGAGGTCTATTGTCCAGAAAGTAGCGGAGGGCTTTGAGGCCTTCCTGATGGGGAATGGAAGTTAATAAGGATTGGACATCCATAGTGAAAATGAAGCGGTTGGGACTGGGGAACTGGAAGTCATGGAAGAGGTGGAGGGCGTGGGGTGTATCCCGGATGTAAGTGGGGAGGGACTGAACGATGGGTGACAAAATGGAGTCCAGGTAGGCAGTTACAAATTCGGTGGGACAGGAGCAGGCAGAAACTATGGGTCTGCCGGGACAGTCAGGCTTGTGGATCTTGGGGAGGAGGTAAAACCGAGCAGTGCGCGATGTGTGAATTATGAGTTTTGTGGCTGAGAATGGAAGGTCTCCGGAGTTGATAAGGGTGGTGATAGTACGGGAGACAATGGTTTGATTAACTTCTTCACCTTTCCTACCTATCCCCTCTCTGCTTCCCCTCCCCAACTCCTTGATCTTTCCTCTTACTGGTTTTTCACCTGGAACCTACCAGCCTTCTCCTTCCCACACGCCCCCCACCTTCTTTATAGGGCCTCTGCCCCTTCCCTCTTCAGTCCTGACGAAGGGTGTCGGCCCGAAACGTTGACTGTTCGTTTCCACGATGCTGCCTGACCTGCTGAGTTCCTCCAGCGTGTTGTGAGTGTTGCTTTGACCCCAGCATCTGCAGAGAATTTTCTGTTTACAATTCGCTGCTCTGCTGCGAAGTCTCTCTGAGATATGCCTACCCTGAAGTTTAAATCTTCCCTTCGATGGGAGTTCTGTGACACCCTCTCTCACTGTTCCCCCTCCGTGATCTCCGCCTCTCCCCAACTCTTCGACCACATCCTGACCCAGACTCTCCACCACACCAAGTTTCCTTCCTGGGAACCTGTCTCCGCCGCCATCTTGTACTGCAGGGATACCAGCTCCGGTTCCAGGACTCCCTGTTTGGGCCCACCGAGGGTCACGGGTACCTCCGTTTTATTGATCGCTGCTCCCGCTGAATTCTCCATGCCACGCTCAGTGCCATGCGGAGATACCTACGGGCCCTGTCCCTCTCTCTGCCACCACTCCGGGCCTCGTTTTCCACCATCTGCCATGGACCTCTCCTACACTTCATTCTCCGCCGGATTCACGCCTCCAACCACCATTTCTTCTCCTTCCTCGTGTCCAAGAAGGACCATAAGCCCACGATGACGACTGCCTCCCGCCCGGATCCCGACCCCTCGGACCTCGACTTCTCAGGCCTTCTGCAGGCTGAAGACCCATCCTCCTCTGACTCTGATCCCAGCTGGAACTACAGCCTCCTGGACATAGGCACCAGCCCTCTGGCGGGCCATGGACTCACTGGCTTCCGACTCGGACCTCAGTTCTGGCGCCCTACAGGTCACAGGCTCCGCCAGCCCCAGCACCAGATCCAGCTCGGACCGTGTCCTGAACCTCTCCAGACCAGGACCGCTCTTACTGCTGCTGGGTGCTACTGCTCATCTTATTCCTCCACCACCCTCTATTCTCCCCACAACTCCCAACCTTCCCTCTACCCCTCATCGCCCCTCCATTCCTCGAATCCCTCATCCTCCCCTAACTCTGCTCTCCATGAACATTCCAACCCCCAGTCTCCCTCCTGAGACCTCCCAATCTTTACCCTCCTCTGACCACAGCCCCAACCCTTGCCGTGTCTTCACCATCCCCTCTGACCTTCCCCTCTCTGAGGCAGAACGTTCTGTCCTCAGCAAAGGCCTTAAATGCATCCAATGACTTGGCCTCCACAGCCACTCGTGGCAACAAATTCCATAGACATATCACCCTCTGACTAATGTGATTTCTCCACATCTCTGTTCCTTCAATCTTGAAGTTGTGCCCTCTTTTCCTGGACTCCCCTACCATGGGAAATAACTTTGCCATATCTCGTCTGTTCAGGCCTTTTAACATTTGGAATGTTTCAGTGAGATCCCGCTGTCATTCTCCTGAACCCCGGGGAATACAGCCCAAGAGCGGCCAGATGTTCCTCAAACGGTAACCCTTTCATTCCTGGAATCATTCTCGTCAATCTTCTCTGATCGATGGGAAAAGGGAGCTTAAATAGTTTGGCATGGACTTGATGGGCTGAAGGGCCTGTTTCTGTGCTGATCTTTGCTCAGACTCTGTGACACTACCTGAGAACCTGCCGAAAAAGCTGATTTTATTTTTAAAATGTATATTCAATATTCATACTTTTTCACGTGAGATTACACCAGTGAGGAAATGCTTTTATCCTGAAAGTTGCAGACAGATACAAAAGGTGAAAGTATTTTTGAAAAAAAAATTCCGCTGGGAAATATCGTGGCTTGTGTAACGAAGCATCCTTCTTTGATGGTAGGACGACAGAGAGGATTCATTACTCATTTAAAATGCAAACAGGGTTTCATCCACCATCAGCATTGGTTGTAAACACAAAATAATAATTGTATTTTTGTTGCTGATTGGAAGAATATTATATCAATAAAGTATCTCATTCAGAGCTTTAAAGTAACTTTATTTTTCATAAACACCTGTAACATTAAGTTTAGTCTATAATACCTATAATATGCTGAAACCTAAAGATTGACTATCTATGAAACTAATACTAAAAAACATTAGTAACTAATGGAATCTAAGGAGGCTGAAGGCCTGAGGGAAATGCAGGTCACATAGGGGAAACAAGCAGCAAAAGGTTCGAACACGGGGAGGTGCCTTTGACCTTTGCATAGGGTAGGGGTGGACTTGGGAGCTGCTGTTGGAGACCATGAGGGAACTGGCACCCTATCTCCCTGACACTGTGCCGTGACAGATTCCCAGATGGATACTGGACCAGCCACTCTCTCTTGTTCGTACCGCAGCGTCTCTGCCTTAATTTGGAGAGGCCCAGGATCCAATGCCAGGCCTCGTTGGTGTCGGAGGCCACCAGGTCCAAGTTCTTTCTCATGCCTTTAAATACCACTGTGAAACAGCAGTCGCTGGGTATTTCCATGGCGTACCGCTGCATTCCCTCCGGCTGCTGTCCTGGTCTTAACTCTTCGATGTCGTCGATCGAGACTGCAAGGGGTCAGGTGGGGGTAGAGAGTAAAACAGCAGCAGAGATCAGAACAAGAGATTCAGTCACAGATTCACAAACACAATAGATTCTGCAGAAGCTGGAAATTCAGAGTAACACACACACAAAGTTATTTATTCACAGCACTTTACCTATTTAGAGATACACTGTGGGACTGGCCCTCAGCCCCAAAAAGCCACATCACCAAACACCCCACCTATTTAACAGCAGCCTAATCGCAGGAGAATTTACAATGACCAGTCAGCCTTCTTTGAACAGCAGAAGGAAACTCACATGGTCACAGGGAGACTATACAAACTCCTTACACACGGCACTGGTATTGAACTTTGAATTATTACCTGCCCACTCCCTGCCCCCCATCCCTGACAGAGCAGCAACAAAAATCACACTATTTGTCATTTAGCACCCTTTGCTGCTAGTCTTGTATAGCAGTCATTTAGGTCATGTGATCTGCGTCTCCGGTTGATGACATCATCTGTACCAGTTCTCCATGTAGAGTTGAAGGAGAGCTTGTGCCTTTTCATTCGACATCATCCTGACGTTCAGGTCTTTGAACGCATCGTCGGTATGTAAAAGTCATCTTTGAGTTTATTATTTATTGATGTATATGCATATTTCTACAAAGCAGAGATATTTGAATGGTTTGTGTGCAGAGTAAATACAGATGCAATATTCATGCGGGCCACATTTTCTGGCTAACCTGTAGTGAGAAAACGTGTATAAGATACATTGTATGTAGCAACATCTTGCTGACCAGTAGCCTATCTTTATGATATATTCGGAACTTATTTGTATACACTATCTTGTGCATTATTTTGTGTCATTTGTGGTATACTTAATGCTTGCCTTTTACTTAACCACAATGGGAATTTGGACAACTTTTGATTGTATGTTTTTCTTTCTGTCAGTTTTACCCTACCGCCAGTTGCTATATTAAAGAAAGTCAAACTGGAACGCCTTTGTCAACGTAGTAATTGGGGATGGAGTTTATTTGCCTGTCAATTCATGCAAGGCATGTGAACAGGACAGTGTGTGTGTGTGTGTGTGTGTGTGTGTGTGTGTGTGTGTGTGTGTGTGTGTGTGTGTGTGTGTGTGTGTGTCTGTGTGTGGCTGTGTGTATATAAACAGTTATGGATGCTGCCTGACCTGCTGCGTTCATTCTGCATTTTGTGTGTGTTGTTCTACCATCTGCAGAATCTCTTGTACAAGAAGGAAAGTTAGATTAAATTGACGAGCTCAGCATGGGTGCAGGAAGCAGCACCAATGTAGTCGTTAATGTAGCGAAGGGAAAGTTGGGGAGCAGTACCAGTATAGGTTTGGAGCATAGACTGTTCCACATAACCAACGAAGAGGCAGGCATAGCTGGGGCCCATGCGAGTGCCCATAGCTACACCCTTGGGCTGAAGAAAGTGGGAAGAGCCAAAAGAGAAGTTATTATGCGTGAGTACCAGTTCCGCCAACCGGAGGAGGGTGGTGGTGATGGGGAATTGGTGAGCTCTATTGTCCAGAAAGTAGCAGAGAGCTTTGAGGCCTTCCTGATGGGGAATGGAGGTTAATAAGGATTGGACATCCATAGTGAAAATGAAGCGGTTGGGACTGGGGAACTGGAAGTCATGGAAGAGGTGGAGGGCGTGGGATGTATCCCGGATGTAGGTGGGGAGGGACTGAACGATGGGTGACAAAATGGAGTCCAGGTAGGCAATTACAAGTTCGGTGGGGCAGGAGCAGGCAGAAACTATGGGTCTACCGGGACAGTCAGACTTGTGGGTCTTGGGGAGGAGGTAAAACCGAGCAGTGCGGGGTGTGGGAATTATGAGTTTTGTGGCTGAGGATGGAAGGTCTCCGGAGTTGATAAGGGTGGTGATGGTACGGGAGACAATGGTTTGATTTCCTTCTTCACCTTTCCTGCCTATCCCCTCTCTGCTTCCCCTCCACCACCCCTTGATCTTACCCCTTACTGGTTTTTCACCTGGAACCTACCAGCATTCTCCTTCCCACCCTCCCCCCACCTTCTTTATAGGGCCCCTGCCCCGTCCCTCTTCAGTCCTGACGAAGGGTCTCGGCCCGAAACGTTGACTGTTTGTTTCCACGGATGCTGCCTGACCTGCTGAGTTCCTCCAGCGTGTTGTGGGTGTTGCTTTGACCCCAGCATCTGCAGAGAATTTTCTGTTTACAATTCGCTGCTCTGCTGCGAAGTCTCTCTTTTTTTTAAAATCTTTTTATTGAATAAGTATACAAAAAGGTAAACCATATAAACATTAATACAATGTTAAAATATAATAAAATTCCAGAAGGTATCAATACCAAAAAAAAATACTACAAACAATGTAATTTAAACATAAGAAACCAAGATAACATAATAGTATACTAAATTTTATATATATCAATAGAAAAAAAGAAAAAAAACCCCCCCAAAAAAAACCCACCGTGCAACTAACTAAAAGCAAAGCAAAGCAATGGGCTAACTTGAAACCAAACAGAGTTAACCTTAAAATCACGTCCTCTATCCCGACCTCCATTAAAAACAGTGAAAAAAAAACAAGAAGGGTATATATTACATTAAATGAAAATATCGAATAAAAGGTCCCCAAATCTGTTCAAATTTACATGAAGAATCATAAAGGTTACTTCTAATTTTCTCCAGATTCAAACATAAAATCGTCTGAGAGAACCAAAAACAGGTAGTTGGAGCATTAAGCTCTTTCCAATGTTGTAAAATACATCTTTTTGCCATTAAAGTAAGAAATGCAATCATTCTACGGGCTGAAGGGGAAAGATTACTAGAAATTTTAGGTAGTCCAAAGATAGCAGTAATAGGGTGAGGAGAGATATCTATATTCAATACCTTAGAAATAATATTAAAAATATCTCTCCAAAAAGTTTCCAAGTAGGAAAAGTAGGGCAAGACCAAAACATATGAGTTAAAGAGGCTATCTGCCCCGAACATCTATCACAAAAAGGATTAATATGCGAGTAAAAACGCGCAAACTTATCTTTGGACATATGTGCTCTATGAACCACTTTAAATTGAATTAGGGTATGTTTAGCACAAATAGGGGAAGTATTAACTAATTGTAAAATCTGCCCCCAATCATCCACAGAAATGGTAAGCCCCAATTCCTGTTCCCAATCTACCCTAATCTTATCAAATGGAGCTTTCCTAAGTTTCATAATAATATTATAAATCATAGCCGATGCACCTTTCTGACATGGATTGAGGTTAATTATCGAATCTAAAATATATGTAGGAGGAAGCATTGGAAAGGAAGAAAGTATAGTACTCAGGAAATTTCTAACTTGTAAATATCTAAAAAAATGTATTCTTGATAAGTTATATTTATTAGATAATTGTTCAAAAGACATAAGGGAACCATCTAAAAATAAATCCAAAAACCGTAAAATACTCTTAGTCTTCCAAGTTTGAAAAGCGCGATCCGTAAAAGAGGGAGGAAAAAATATGTTACCTAAAATAGGAATCGCTAACCCGAATTGATTAAGATCTTCTTATCAATTTCTTTAATCTTGTCCACAATTGCCATCTCCTCCTGCTTCTGTTTCTTCCTCAAAGCAGCAGAATACGAAATAATCTGACCACGAATATAGGCTTTAAAAGTGTCCCAAAGAGTGTTAACTGAAATATCCTCTGTATGATTAATTGTAAAAAAAAGCTCGATCTGTTCATTCATAAAGTTAACAAAGTCCGAGTCCTGAAGCAACAGCGAATTAAAACGCCATTGTCTATTATTTTGTATATTGGCCATAATTTTAATAGAAAGCTTAAGTGGAGCATGATCCGAAATGGTTATAGAATCATAATCACATTTAATCACTGAAGGAATAAGACGAGAATCAATAAAAAAATAATCAATTCTTGAATAGGAATGATGAACATGTGAAAAGAAGGAAAAATCTTTTTCCTGAGGATGCAGAAAACGCCAAATGTCCGTCAACCCAGAATCAGAAAGGAAAAAGTTAATCAAAGTTGCAGATTTATTAGGTAAGGTCTGTAAAGGAGCCGAACGGTCCAAAGCTGGAGACAAACAGGTATTAAGATCTCCGCCCCAGATCAATGAAAACTCGTTCAAATTCGGAAACTGATTAAACAATGATTTATAAAATTCCGGACAGTCCATATTAGGAGCATAAACATTAACCAAAACTACTTTTTTATTAAATAGTAAACCACTAACCAATAAAAATCTACCATTCGGATCAGAAAAAATATCCTGTTGTATAAAAGTAACTGAGGAATCTATAAAAATAGAGACGCCTCGAATCTTAGCATTGGAGTTCGAATGAAATTGTTATCCCTTCCAGAATTTAAAAAAACGTAGTCTGTCCCCCCTCCGTACATGGGTCTCTTGTAAAAATAAAATTTGTGCTTTAAGTCTCCGGAACACTTTAAAAACTTTTTTCCTTTTAATAGGATGATGAACTCTCTCTGAGATATGCCCACCCTGAAGTTTAAATCTTCCCTTCAATGGGAGTTCTGTGACACCCTCTCTCACTGTTCCCCCTCTGTGATCTCCGCCTCTCCCCAACTCTTCGACCACATCCTGACCCAGACTGTCCACCACACCAAGTTTCCTTCCTGGGAACGTGTCTCCGCCGCCATATTGTACTGCAGGGATACCAGCTCCGGTTCCAGGACTCCCTGTTTGGGCCCAGCGAGGGTCACGGGTACCTCCGTTTTATTGACCGCTGCTCCCGCTGAATTCTCCATGCCACGCTCAGTGCCGTGCGGAGATACCTACGGGCCCTGTCCCTCTCTCTGCCACCACTCCGAGCCTCGTTTTCCACCATCTGCCATGGACCTCTCCTACACTTCATTCTCCGCCGGATTCACGCCTCCAACCGCCGTTTCTTCTCCTTCCTCGCGTCCAAGGAGGACCACAAGCCCACGAGGACGACCGCCTCCCGCCCGGATCCCGACCCCTCGGACCTCGACTCCTCAGGCCTTCGGCAGGCTGAAGACCCATCCTCCTCTGACTCTGACCCCAGCTGGAACTACAGCCTTCTGGACATGGGCACCAGCCCCCTGGCGGACCACGGACTCACTGGCTTCCGACTCGGACCTCAGTTCTGGCGCCCTACAGGCCACAGGCTCCGCCAGCTCCAGCTCCAGATCCAGCTCGGACCAAGGTCCTGAACCTCTCCAGACCAGGACCACTCTTACTGCTGCGGGTCCTACCGCTCATCTTATTCCTCCACCACTCTCTATTCTCCCCACGACTCCCAACCTTCCCTCTACCCCTCATCGCCCCTCCATTCCTCTGATCCCTCATCCTCCCCTAACTCCGCTCTCCATGGACATCCCAACCCCCCTCTCCCTCCTGAGACCTCCCAATCTTTACCCTCCTCTGACCCCAGCCTCAACCCTTGCCGTGTCTTCACCATCCCCTCTGACCTTCCCCTCTCTGAGGCAGAACGTTCTGTCCTCAGCAAAGGCCTTAAATGCATCCAATGACTTGGCCTCCACAGCCACTCGTGGCAACAAATTCCACAGACATATCACCCTCTGACTAATGTGATTTCTCCACATCTCTGTTCCTTCAATCTTGAAGTTGTGCCCTCTTTTCCTGGACTCTCCTACCATGGGAAATAACTTTGCCATATCTAGTCTGTTCAAGCCTTTTAACATTTGGAATGTTTCAGTGAGATCCCGCTGTCATTCTCCTGAACCCTGGGGAATACAGCCCAAGAGCGGCCAGACGTTTCTCAAATGGTAACCCTTTCATTCCTGGAATCATTCTCGTGAATCTTCTCTGATCAATGGGAAAAGGCAGCTTAAATAGTTTGGCATGGACTTGATGGGCTGAAGGGCCTGTTTCTGTGCTATACTTTGCTCAGACTCTGTGACACTACCTGAGAATTTACCGAAAAAGCTGATTTTATTTTTACATGTATATTCAATATTCATACTTTTTCACGTGAGATTACACCAGTGAGGAAATGCTTTTATCCTGAAAGTTGCAGACAGATACAAAAGGTGAAAGTATTTTTGAAAAAAAAATTCCGCTGGGAAATATCGTGGCTTGTGTAACGAAGCATCCTTCTTTGATGGTATGACGACAGAGAGGATTCATTACTCATTTAAAATGCAAACAGGGTTTCATCCACCATCAGCATTGGTTGTAAACACAAAATAATTGTATTTTTGTTGCTGATTGGAAGAATATAATATCAATAAAGTAACTCATTCAGAGCTTTAAAGTAAATTTATTTTTCATAAACACCTGTAACATTAAGTTTAGCCTATAATACCTATAACATGTTGAAACCTAAAGATTGACTATCTATTAAACTAATACTATGTAACATTAGTAACAAATGGAATCGAAGGAGTCTGAGGGCCTGAGGGAAATGCAGGTCACATAGGGGAAACAAGCAGCAAAAGGTTCTAACACGGGGAGGTGCCTTTGACCTTTGGCATGGGGTAGGGGTGGACTTGGGAGTTGCTGTTGGAGACCATGAGGGAAGTGGCACCCTCTCTCCCTGGCGCTCTGCCGTGATAGATTCCCAGATGGATACTGGACCAGCCACTCTCTCTTGTTACTACCGCAGCCTCTCTGCTGTAATTTGGAGAGGCCCAGGATCCAATGCCAGGCCTCGTTGGTGTCGGAGGCCACCAGGTCCAAGTTCTTCCTCTTGCCTTTAAATACCACTGTGAAACAGCGGTCGCTGGGTATTTCCATGGCATATCGCTGCATTCCCTCCGTCTGCTGTCCTGGTCTTAACTCTTTGATGTCGTTGATCAAGACTGCAAGGGGTCAGGTGGGGGTAGAGAGTAAAACAGCAGCAGAGATCAGAACAAGAGATTCAGTCACAGATTCACAAGCACAATAGATTCTGCAGAAGCTGGGAATTCAGAGTAACACACACACAAAGTTATTTATTCACAGCACTTTACCTATTTAGAGATACACTGTGGGACTTGCCCTCAGCCCCAAAAAGCCGCATCACCAAACACCCCACCTATTTAACAGCAGCCTAATCACAGGAGAATTTACAATGACCAGTCAGCCTTCTTTGAACAGCAGAAGGAAACTCACATGGTCACAGGGAGACTTTTCAAACTCCTTACACATGGCACTGGTATTGAACTTTGAATTATTACCTGCCCACTCCCTGCCCCCCATCCCTGACCAAGCAGCAACAACATCACACGAACCACTCTGCTATTGTGGTGCCCTAAAATGCTGGAGGAACTCTGCAGGTCAGGCAGCATCTATGGACAGGAATAAAGAGTCAACACTTCAGGCCAACATCCTTGTGTGTGTGTGTGTCTGTGTGTATATAAACAGTTATGGATGCTGCCTGCCCTGCTGAGTTCATTCTGCATTTTGTGTGTGTTGTTCTACCATCTGCAGAATCTCTTGTGCAAAGGCATCATTGTGTTGCCAAACTGTAGAAATTAGGGTTGCGAGGTGTGGGGCTTCAGGTTTCTGTAGCTCCTGCTTGATGGATATGACTCATGTCATGTTTATGGGAAACCTGGACGAACAGAGAAATGGAAATGGACCAGGAGGCAGAGACACAGGAGGTTAGAAGGAGCATATTGCATATCTCACACACACACACACACACACACACACACACACACACACACACACACAATGCTGGAGGAACACAGCAGGGCCGGTGAATTGTCCTGTGATTTGTCTGGCGTTAAACAGGTGGGCCGCTGGGTGGTGTGGCCTATTGGGCCAGAAGGACCTGTCTGCACTCCATCTCCAAATAAAACAGAATCAATAAAAGATAGAATCCAGGTCACTGGCGCAATGAAGCAGTAACTCTACTGGCCTCAGCGTGGTGCCATACCAGGAATCAAGGACTAATCCCTGCACTTGTTGGTGGCCAAGAAAATTTTTTAAAAACCTTTAAAACATAAATGTTTGCTGCCACACCATCCCTCCAAGACTTGTCAACACTCACACGTTTGGCTCCTGGCTGACTTCAGGATCTTTTTCGAACTGCACCACACCGTGCAACAGTCTTCTTGTAGTTTGTAAAATCGTGACTTCATCCATGAGGCGGATCTGATCTTCAGCATGTGACTACCCTTCAGAATGGCTGCAATATCATCGTCGTTGATGAGGCCTTGGGAGGAAGACAGAGAGGACACATCAGATGGAGTGATGGCAGAAGGGAAGTGGAGGGTGGGAGGAGTGGGTAGTGAAGGAGGAAGTGGAATGGAGGGATGGAGTAATGGAACAGCCAAGTGGAGAGTGAGGATCTGGTGAGGCAGGGGTAAGTAGTCAGGAGTTAGGAAGGTAGGGGAGATCAGTGGAGGATAGAGGAAGGGTGTTAATGGGTAGGAGAGGGGAAACTATTGCAATGAGTGGGATAGAACACCAGAGCACACTACAGGCCCTTCAGACCACAGTATTGTGTCAAACTTTTAACCTGTTCTAAGATCAACATAACCCTTTCCCCAGGTAGAGTACTCCCTTTTTCTATCATTCATGTGCTCTTTACAGGTCTTTCTTAAACATCCCCAATATATCTGCCTCTACCACCACCCCTGGCGTGGTTCCACACACACACCACTCTCTGTGTACACTCCCTGCTATTTGCCATTCCCACCCTGGGAAAATATCTCTGGCTGTCCACTCGATCTATGTTTGTTATGACCTCGTACACCTCTCTCAGGTCCCCTCTCACCCTCCTTCACTCCAAAGAGAAAAGCCCTCGCGTGCTCGTCCTGTCCTCATAAGACTACATGAGGATGGGTTAAACTAGTCCAGGCAGCATCCTGGTGAATCTCCTCTGCACAATCGATATGAGGAAGGGGGGAGACTGGAAGCTTTCAGTTGAACTTGTAGGAAATCCATGGTGTCTTGCCACTGTGCCGTACCAGTGGCAAGGGGAGTGAGATCATTAATGTGGGTGGGAGACTGCAGGTAAATAAAGGATCTGTGAGGTCATGACGTGTCATCGAGAGATCTGCACAGAAACAGGCCCTTCGACCCATCATTTCAATGATGTCATCTGTACTAGCCCCAGAAATCAGCATTTGATCAGTAACCTTCTACAACTTGGATATTCCAGTGCCCCAAAGTCTTTGGAACACAGCCCCCTTTATGTAAAAAAACAATACAGCAGTTGTTACTGTACATTTATTTTTACCTTCATCGACTTCGCAAGATTGTGGATTCCAGCCTTCTGTGTTTCCTCCAGGACCAAATGATTCCTCTTTCCATTTCCCTGCTTTCATTGACCCATCTTCAGGCACCGGTTCCCTAAATTGGAGAATTCTTCTGCAGGCTCTGCGTTGCTTCCTTTCACTTCTCTCCCCTACTATTGACAGTTCTCTTTGGAGTTTTGTCTGCCACTTTCTCACTCGCTTCCCATCTCTAGCCAACTTCTCCAGGGATCTCTTTCTCTTGGCCACAGATTTTACTCGCCTGCTCTCCCGCACCCTTCTCTTGCCCACTTGCACATTGGTGAAGTTACCCCACTCACACCACAGCCGCTCTTTGTCATTCTGCTGATCTCCGATAGTTGCTTTGCTCTCGCATCCACTTTCCTCCCTCTTACCCTCGTCCACTGGACTTAGCTCCAGTTCAGTCGCCTCTGTTTGCCTAAGAGCCTGTACAAGACGTAACCTCCGATCTTCTGGAGCCAGTTGAGGACCTTGCCTTTGATCAGCCAGTCCCTGTGGCGAGATCCCCTGCTCGTTTCCTCCATCCCCTGATTCTATACTCGCCTCCTCCATATTCTGGCTTTTAACCTCTAGATACACGGTGGTGATTCTGTTGACTGGTGGTCCAGACTGTGCAGCAAAGCCCCCTGGCTTCAGTTCTTCAGCGTTGGACTTTACTTTGCCATCTACCGGCTGGGCTGTGCCGAGTTCGCGCTTGACCTTCACAGTGTGGGGGCGCTTCTTGATGAACTTCTCGTAGGCCCACCAGCCGATGATGGTGACAGAAATGCCCAGCAACAGGCCAAGGACCACCAGCTGGAATAGTTCACTGAATTCCATTGGTTTCATTCGTGATCGCAAGAAAATGTCATGGAAGCAGCCTACTGTATCAAGAGGACTAGCCTCTCCTTGAGCACTCAGATGTACTGCCCTCAGCCGGCAGTTTCTTGTGGTCAGGTTCAGGATCATAATGACTTCACAATCTACCTCATCATGATCAAGCATGTGACTGCAGGAAAATACAGGTTGTTATGGACACAGAAAACATCCCCTCCTCCTTGGACTCACTCTCCCTTGACCATGACTCTGAGCCAATGCTGATAATAGAATTCCTTGTTCTACTGGATATCACCATACATTCTGTCTTTTTGCAATTGATAGATAGACCCATTTTGCACTTTCTTCAACAAATATACCAATTAAGTTTTGTAGTTCTTCCTCCGTACTTGCAATTAACACAGTGTCATCTGCATATCTGAAATTATTGATGTTTTCACCGCCAACTTTGGTTCCCAAGATGTCTCTTATTTTTTGTAATATTGTTTCACTGTACACATTGAACAAATCAGGGGAGAAAACACACCCTTGTCTATCTATCAATTGCAAAAAGACAGAATGTATGGTGATATCCAGAAAGAAGGAGAATCCTATCTGAAGGCTGAGAATAAACGGGGAAGACATAAAACAAGTACAGAACTTTTGCTGCTTAGGAAGCTGGGTGAAATCAGATGGCAGGTGCGACATGGACATCAAAAGAAGAATAGGGATGGCAAAAGACACCTTTACGAGAATGAAGAGTATACTGACCAACACTAAACTAGGCATGACACCCCGCCTCAGAGTACTGAAATGTTATGTTTATCCAGTTATGTTATATGGCTCAGAATGTTGGACAATATCTAGTAACATGAGGAAATGAATTGAAGCAGCAGAGATGTGGTTTTTGAGGAGGGTGCAAAGAATATCATGGACGAAATGAATATCTAACGAGGATGTCATGAACAAAGTAAGCACAAAAAGAGAAATAATGTATGAGATCATGAAAAGGCAATGTAAATTCATTGGAAACACAAAATTCTCTGCAGATGCTGGGTCAAGGCAACACCCACAACACGCTGGAGGAACTCAACAGTTCGGGCAGCATCCATGGAAACGAACAGTCAACGTTTCGGGCTGAGACCCTTCGTCAGGACTGAAGAGGGACGGGGCAGGGGCCCTATAAAGAAGGTGGGAGGAGGGTGGGAAGGAGAAAGCTGGTAGGTTCCAGGTGAAAAACCAGTAAGGGGAAAGATCAAGGGGTGGTGGAGGGGAAGCAGAGAGGGGATAGGCAGGAAAGGTGAAGAAGGAAATCAAACCATTGTCTCCCGTACCATCACCACCCTTATCAACTCCGGAGACCTTCCATCCTCAGCCACAAAACTCATAATTCCCACACCCCGTACTGCTCGGTTTTACCTCCTCCCCAAGACCCACAAGTCTGACTGTCCCGGTAGACCCATAGTTTCTACCTGCTCCTGCCCCACCGAACTTGTAACTGCCTACCTGGACTCCATTTTGTCACCCATCGTTCAGTCCCTCCCCACCTACATCCGGGATACATCCCATGCCCTCCACCTCTTCCATGACTTCCTGTTCCCCAGTTTCAACTGCTTCATTTTCACTATGGACGTCCAACCCTTATACACCTCCATTCCCCAGCAGGAAGGCCTCAAAGCCCTCCGCTACTTTCTGGACAATAGAGCTCACCAGTTCCCCATCACCACCACCCTCCTCCGGTTTGTGGAACTGGTACTCACGCATAACAACTTCTCTTTTGGCTCTTCCCACTTTCTTCAGACCAAGTGTGTAGCTATGGGCACTCGCATGGGCCCCAGCTATGCCTGCCTCTTCGTTGGTTATATGGAACAATCTATGCCCCAAACCTATACTGGTACTGCTCCCCAACTTTTCCTTCGCTACATTAACGACTACATTGGTGCTGCATCCTGCACCCAAGCTGAGCTCAACAATTTCATCGACTTTACTTCAAACTTCAACCCAGCCTTCAAATTCACTTGATCCATTTCTCCCCTTTCTCGATCTCTCGGTCTCCATCTCTGGAGACAGATTGTCCACTGACATCTTCTATAAGCCCACTGACTCTCATAACTACCTCACCTATACCTCTTCCCACCCGGCCACATGCAAAAATGCTATTCCCTATTCCCAGTTCCTCCGTCTCCACAGGATCTGCTCCCAGGATGAGGCTTTCTGTCCCAGGTCATCTCAAATGTCCTTTTTCTTTAAGGATCATGATTTCCCTTCTGCCGTCATCAATGATGCCCTCACCCACTTTTCCTCCATTTCCCGCACTTCGGCCCTCACCCCATCCTCCCGTCACCACAAGAGGGACAGAGTTCCCCTTGTCCTCATCTACCACCCCACCAGCCTCCGGATCCAGCACATTATCCTCCGCAACTTCCGCCACCTTCAACAGGACCCCACCACTAAGCACATCTTTCCCTCTCCACCCCTCTCCGCTTTCCGCAGGGATCGTTCCCTCTGCGACTCACTTATCCGCACATCCATCCCCACGGATCTCCCACCCGGCACTTATCCTTGTAAGCGTAAGTGCTACACCTGTTCCTACACCTCCTCTCTCACCACTATTCAGGGCCTAAACAGTCCTTCCAGGTGAGGCAACACTTCACTTGTGAGTTTGTTGGGGTCATCTATTGCATCCGGTGCTCTCGGTGGAGCCTCCTCTACATCGGTGAGTCCCAACACAGACTGGGGGACCACTTCGTTGAGCACCTCTGCTCCGTCTGCCACAACAGACAGGATCTCCCGGTAGCCACCCACTTCAACTCTGCTTCTCATTCCCATTCAAATATGTCCATACATGGCCTCATCTACTGCCATGATGAGGCTAAACTCAGGTTGGAGGAGCACCTCATATACCGTCTAGGTAGTATCCAGTCCCTTGGTATGAACATCGAATTCTCCAACTTCCGGGAATTCCCTCCCCGTCCCTTCCCCCATCACAGTTTCACTCTGCCCCTCCTCCAGCTGCCTATTACCTCCCTCATGGTTCCGCCTCCTTCTACTACCCATTGTGCTTTCCCGTATTCCTTCTTCACCTTTCCTCCATATCCCCTCCCTGCTTCCCTCCCCCACCCCTTGATCTTTCCCCTTACTGGTTTTTCACCTGGAACCTACCAGCCTTCTCCTTCCCATCCTCCCCCCACCTTCTTTATAGGGCCCCTGCCCCCTCCCTCTTCAGTCCTGACGAAGGGTCTCTGTCCGAAACATTGACTGTTCGTTTGCACGGATGCTGCCCGACCCGCTGAGTTCCTCCAGCGTGTGTGCGCGTTACCTCTCGACTCTCAGTCCTGTCGCAGGGTTTTGATCATTTCCACCCAAAGATACTGTTTGAACTGTTGTGTTCCTGCAGCTGGTTACTTGCAGCTCTAGACTCCAACATCTCCAGCCCCTTGTATATCCTTCCATCAAGTTTGGTTGCTCAGCTTACAAAGGATGCTTAGGATGCTGTCTCAAAGAGAATGATAGCTCAGCTGAGATTCTCGCACCTCAGGAGAAGTGAAAGGGCTGGTACTTGTCCTGCAGAGTGAAGTTATAGCTAAAAAGTAGGACTTGAAACTTGAACTGGGGTTAAATGAACATAGCTCAGATCCAAGACAAAAATTGGGCAAAGCAGTTTGTATCCTGACATTAACTCCGTTAAATTGGAGAAAACTTTGAACAACCAAAATGTTGGGCAAAATATTACACAAAAATTGTGGCTTTTAAATGAAATGGAGGCATAAGGTAGCAGAATTTGTCATAAAGACATAAGAAAATGATGGATAGAAAAAGTACCAGGATAAATAACATAACTGTTTCAGCCGAGAGCAGCACAGAGGCCCAGTAATAGATCTGCTGCCCCGTAGTGCTGATGGAAAGGTTCAGCCCCGACCCCTCAGTGCTGTCTGTGAGGATTTGCAGATCTCCCTCTGACTGCGGGGCTTTCTCAGGTTACTCCATTTCCCTCCCACATCCCAAAGACGCGTGAGTGGCTAGGTTAATTTGACATTGCATGTTGTCACTAGTGTGTAGAATTGGGGAGCATTGATGGAAATGTGGGGACAAAGTAAGTGGAATTATTGTAAATGGGTGGTTGATAGTTAGCAACACACATCAAAGTTGCTGGTGAACGCAGCAGGCCAGGCAGCATCTGTAGGAAGAGGTGCAGTCGACGTTTCAGGCCGAGACCCTTCGTCAGGACTAACTGAAGGAAGCTTCCGTCAGTTAGTCCTGACGAAGGGTCTCGGCCTGAAACGTCGACTGCACCTCTTCCTAGAGATGCTGCCTGGCCTGCGGCATTCACCAGCAACTTTGATGTGTGCTGCTTGAATTTCCAGCCTCTGCGGAATTCCTGTGTTTGGGTTGATAGTTAGTATAGATTTGATGATTCAGATGGGCTGTTTCTGTGTTTCAGATTCAGGTTCAGATACATTTGTTTATCATGTGTACATCAAAACATATAGTGCATCATGTCGTTTGCATTAACAACCAACGCAACCAAAGTATTTGCTGGAGGCAGCCTGCAAGTCTTGCCGCACATTCCAGTGCCAACATGCTCAGCAGAACACAACAAGCAACAAAACAACAACACCAAAGCGAGCCCCTTTCCTCCCTCCCATGCAACCACACCGATACTTTTCCAACTGCACAGCTGGCCTTCAGCCTCCAATTCTCCAGCCTTCAGCAGACTCGTGGACTTGCAGACAATGGCCTCCACACTCGTACTGCACTTCAGACTTGTAGACCCAAAGCTTCAGCCATCAGCCTTTGACCTCCAGACTTCCAATTGACCTTCAGTATCGACCCCAGGACTAGCTGCAGACAGGACCCCTAACTCCAGGCCTCAAACTCTGACTTGTCATCTCAGGTAGCTAGCAGGTCACCGACCCTCTGTGCCTCCTGTGCGGATGGACATCCAGTCCAACTTATGCTATATTTCACTCTGACTATGACTATATGATTATGACTTAACTATACAATTCACAATAGCTACACAAATACCTCACTTAATTCTTTGGAAGAAGCAATTAATCAAAAAACCACAGATTGTGAGTGAAAACCAAATCCTTATCAAAGCATAAAGGCATTATAAACCAATCCAGGGAGCATGTGACTACCTGTTAGTATTATTGCTACCTTCCATGTGATGATATCTGTTCACCAGTCTAGACCTAGTCCAGCTACCTCTTGAAAACATGAAAGTCAACTGGTGCAGTTAGCAGAGTTGCTCCCACACAGCTCCTTGATCTGGGTTTGACCCTGACTCCTGGAGCCGTTTGTGTGGAGTTTGCCAGTTCTCCCTGAGACTGTCTGAGTTTTCTCTCACATCCGAAAAATGTGCAGGTTGCTGGATTACTTTCCTGCTGTAAGTTGGTGCTAATGTGTAGTGAGTGGTACAACCTGGGAGGAGTTGAGGGCGGGTGGGGGGAGGCGCTTGAGCAGAGTTCAAAATGAGAACAGAGTGAACAGGAGGTTAGAGAGCCCTGATATAGTGGGCTGAATGGCCTGTTTTGAGCTGTGTGACTGCATGACAAATTAGCAGCTAGCAAGACAGTCTAGACGCTCACTACTCTGGAAAATGATGAATGTCTAAAGTTGCTCAATATCCCTGCTTTACACAAAATGCAGGAGGAACCCAGCAGATCAGGCTTCATCTATGCAGAGGAATAAAGTGTCATTGTTTTAGGCCAAGATCCTTCATCAGGACATTCTTTGATCTATTTTCTGATACTTTTTACTAGTTTTTCGGATTTACTAGTTCTTTCGGATTTACTAGCTCTATCATTTCGGATCGATTGAAAGTCCAGAAGTTGACGCCTGATGGCCAAAGCCCTGGGTCCGCCTGTCTGCAAGTCCACTGGGGATGCCTGACATCCATGAGTCTGCGAGTCCAATGGAGGCTGCAGGCCAGAGGCGGCCCATCCTGGGGTTGGACGACTGTCTCTGTGTATGAATAGGTGGGTGGTTGTCATTGGAGGGAGGAAAGGGTCTTGTTTTGCTGAGTTGGTTTGTTATCTGTGTTGTTCAGATGAACATTGTGGGCAAGTTATGTTGCCACTAGAATATGTGGTAACACTTGCAGGCTGCCTCAGCACATCCACAGCCTGTGCTGGTTGTTAACACCAGTGACACTTTTCACTATATGTTCCGATGTACGTGTGATAAACAAGTGTATCTGAATTTCTGCTGCTGCAAGGTTTCACTTCACCTGTGCACACATGTACCTACACATGTGCACATGATAATAAACTTGACTTGTCTTGAAGATCAGAAATCTGGGATTAAACATTGCCAACCACTGATTTTACATCTCTAACATCTGACACTCTGTTACATTGAGCAACAGTACCTTTTACAACTTCAGTAAAGTGTTATCAATTTCATTAGCTCTAGCATCTTCACTTACTCACTTTCAAGATTTTGACCTTGCTAGGAAGAACAGCTTCTATTGCCCATTGATATCCCCCCTTGGGAAGATGGTGGTGAACCACTTTTGAATATGAAACAACAAATGGTTTGTCTGGCCATTTCACAGCCTACCACTTGCTGTGGGTTGCTGGGAGGCATCAGTGATCAGATGGGTTTCTATGACATCTGGTGGTTTCATTAAACAAACACACATCAAAGTTGCTGGTGAACGCAGCAGGCCAGGCAGCATCTCTAGAAAGAGGTACCACTTCCTAGAGATGCTGCCTGGCCTGCTGCGCTCACCAGCAACTTTGATGTGTGTTGCTTGAATTTCCAGCATCTGCAGAATTCCTTGTGTTTGTGGTGGTTTCATTACCACTGTTACTAATCCTAGTGTTCATTTTAAAATTTAATTACCAGGGTTTAATCCCATTACAGTTGCCTTGGTGGGATTCAAACTCATGTCTCTACATTGTTAGCCGAGCCTCTGGATTACCAGTCTGATAATCACAGTACCTATGTGGAGGTTTTTCACTTCCACAAATACCATGCTTTCTCCATGAAGTCTTCATGCAATAGAATTGGACTGCTTGTGGTGCCACTGAACGCAGTAACCTCGCCAGACTCACTCACACTATCCCGTCAGGAACCCTGTCACACCTGATAATACTGTGCCAGCAATATGCAATAAAGCCACCGTCAGGGGACCCTTCCTGACCTCACAACAATGCATTGGCAGGAAGGTGCCATGCCCAGTAACACTATGTCTCCAGGACGACTAGCAGACTCAGAAAGATGCAGCTCTACATACCTACAACGGGAAGATGTCTTCTTCAGAGAGTGGAGAGCATCTGGAATGCATTGCATGAAAGGGGGCCAGGGATCAGGAGTCTTAATCACATTGAAAAAGTACTTGACAATGGCTTGACCTGATGTAGCTTTTATAGATATGTAAAAAGGAAAAGACTGGTAAAGACAAATGTAGGTCCCCTGCAGACAGAAACAGGTGAATTGATTATGGGGAGCAAGGACATGGCAGACCAATTGAATAATTACTTTGGTTCTGTCTTCACTAAGGAGGACATAAATAATCTTCCAGAAATAGTAAGGGACAGAGGGTCCAGTGAGATGGAGGAACTGAGTGAAATACATGTTAGTAGGGAAGTGGTGTTAGGTGAATTGAAGGGATTGAAGGCAGATAAATCCCCAGGGCCAGATGGTCTGCATCCTAGAGTGCTTAAGGAAGTAGCCCAAGAAATAGTGGATGCATTAGTGATAATTTTTCAAAACTCGTTAGATTCTGGACTAGTTCCTGAGGATTGGAGGGTGGCTAATGTAACCCCAATTTTTAAAAAAGGAGGGAGAGAGAAACCGGGGAATTATAGACCGGTTAGCCTAACGTCGGTGGTGGGGAAACTGCTGGAGTCAGTTATCAAGGATGTGATAACAGCACATTTGGAAAGCGGAGAAATGATCGGACAAAGTCAGCATGGATTTGTGAAAGGAAAATCATGCCTGACGAATCTCATAGAATTTTTTGAGGATGTAACTAGTAGAGTGGATAGGGGAGAACCAGTGGATGTGGTATATTTGGATTTTCAAAAGGCTTTTGACAAGGTCCCACATAGGAGATTAGTGTGCAAACTTAAAGCACACGGTATTGGGGGTAAGGTATTGGTGTGGGTGGAGAATTGGTTAGCAGACAGGAAGCAAAGAGTGGGAATAAATGGGACCTTTTCAGAATGGCAGGCGGTGACTAGTGGGATACCGCAAGGCTCAGTGCTGGGACCCCAGTTGTTTGAGGGAATTAAATGCAGCATCTCCAAGTTTGCGGATGACACGAAGCTTGGCGGCAGTGTTAGCAGTGAGGAGGATGCTAAGAGGATGCAGGGTGACTTGGATAGGTTGGGTGAGTGGGCAAACTCATGGCAGATGCAATTTAATGTGGATAAATGTGAAGTTATCCACTTTGGTGGCAAAAATAGGAAAACAGATTATTATCTGAATGGTGGCCGATTAGGAAAAGGGGAGGTGCAACGAGACCTGGGTGTCATTATACACCAGTCATTGAAAGTGGGCATGCAGGTACAGCAGGCGGTGAAAAAGGTGAATGGTATGCTGGCATTTATAGCGAGAGGATTCGAGTACAGGAGCAGGGAGGTACTACTGCAGTTGTGCAAGGCCTTGGTGAGACCACACCTGGAGTATTGTGTGCAGTTTTGGTCCCCTAATCTGAGGAAAGACATCTTTGCCATAGAGGGAGTACAAAGAAGGTTCACTAGATTGATTCCTGGGATGGCAGGACTTTCATATGAAGAAAGACTGGATGAACTGGGCTTGTACTCGTTGGAATTTAGAAGATTGAGGGGGGATCTGATTGAAACGTATAAGATCCTAAAGGGATTGGACAGGCTAGATGCAGGAAGATTGTTCCCGATGTTGGGGAAGTCCAGAAGGAGGGGTCACAGTTTGAGGATAGAGGGGAAGCCTTTTAGGACCGAGATTAGGAAAAACTTCTTCACACAGAGAGTGGCGAATCTGTGGAATTCTCTGCCACAGCAAACTGTTGAGGCCAGTTCATTGGCTATGTTTAAGAGGGAGTTAGATATGGCCCTTGTGGCTACGGGGGTCAGGGGGTATGGAGGAAAGGCTGGGGCGGGGTTCTGAGTTGGATGATCAGCCATGATCATAATAAATGGCGGTGCAGGCTCGAAGGGCCGAATGGCCTACTCCTGCACCTATTTTCTATGTTTCTATGTTTCTGTGTAACCTACAAGGCCATGGGTCAAGAGTGGAAGAAGGGAAGGTATGCTTTTTGTTTTTGGTTTGCATGAATCCAACAAACTGAATGCACTCCTTTACATTTCCAATTTCTCTCTTTCTATGAGCCTGTGATCTAGTGTTAATTCTTTGACCACTGACCCATTCTAGCAGGATATAATTAGCATCAAAAATTGGTGGGTTGGTTTCTTATTTTCACATAATATCATAAGATGAAAGAGCAGAATTATGCTATTTGTGTCATGATCCGGTCCATAAAGTCTGCATTCCTGTTCACAATCCGGTCCATCGATCCATATTCCAGGTTTTCTGGTTTTCCCTTGTCCTGTTGTGTGCCTTAATTGAGGCACATGATTCTGATTTTGGGCTGGCTCATAAATAGTTCCTGGGTTCAGCTTCATTTGCTGGATCCTGAGCGTGGAGCGTGAGAGCACAGAGACTACTACTGCTAAGTTGATGAAGAAAATATCCTGTAGGATGAACAGGTTAATGGATGGTGCAAGTGAGTTTGAGATGTGGGAATGGAGTGAAGAGAGTGAGGAAAGGAAACAGAGGTATGAGATGTCAGGGGACAAACAAAATAGGATCACAAAACTACGGAAAGAAGATGCGATTAAAGCAATTATAACACTGAGTGAAGACGGAGTGTCTTTTGGTGAATGGAACCTGATTCATTTGATGAAGATAATTGACAAACTTCCAGCTGAAGTCAAAAGAGCAAAGATTTTACAAAATGGATTGCTATTAGTGATTTGTCGGGATAGTGCTCAACATGCAAAGTGATAAGATTAAATAAAATAGACGGCAAAAAAGGACAATGCTCAATACCCAACAATAGAAAGTGGACTAGAGGAGTTATTTTGGGGGGATACCAACAAAAGTTACTATGGATGAGATTAAACAGAACATAAAAGGAGCAAAAATTATTGAGGCCAAACGTTTGAAAGTTATAAGAAATGGGAAAAAGTGCGATACTTTATCGGGTATGTTCAAATTTGATGAAGAGACATTGCCGACTAAAGTTTATTTAAGGTATATTTGTTATGAGGTCAGAATATATATACCACTGCCTTTAAGATGCTTTAAATGTCAGAAATTCGGGCATATTGTGGCAGTCTGCAGAGGGAAACAAAGGTGTGGAAGATGTGTTGGAGAACATGAATATGGGAAATGTGAGGCGGGAGCTGGGCTGAAATGCTGCAGTTGTGGTCAGGAACACAGTGCAGCTTATCAAGGATGCATTATTAGCAAGAAAGAAGCTGAGATGCAATATGTAAATATAACTCAAGGGATCAGATACGTAGAGGCAGTGAAAGCATTCGCTGGAAAAAGAAGGCTATCAAGCAAACAAATACAGGGAATAATAAACCGGTGAACTGTGAGGGTAGTAATATGATAAATAAGGATACACTAATTATTTTGTATTGTTTATGGTAGATGCAATTAACTGTTCAGCACAAACAGACAAAAGAACCAAAAAAATTAAAATTATAGTCAAGTCTGCAGAAAAATATCTTGGTATTACAGGGTTTAGGTGGGAAGCAGTCAAAGATATGCTAAATGGAGGATCAAACAGTTCATAGGCAGGAGAGGCGGGAAATAATGGCTGTATATATATATATATTACCAGGGAATGCAAGGAGTCTTATCGCAAATGATCAAGAATTTACAAAATATGTACCAGAATTTAAGGAAAAAACCTCAGATTTTATGTTACAAGAAACATGGTTGAAACCCAGGGTAAACGTGCAGAACTCCATCAACAAATTAAGAACAATTGTGAGTTGGAAAGAGATTGGACGAAAGGGTACTGCATTTAAAGGAGATGGTTTCTGAAAAAGATGTTTGCTGTCAAAAATTCAGTGATGTGGAAAATAGATTAAAATGGAGGAACTTATACCAAAGGAAAAAGGAATTTGTTGCAAAGTGAATTATCTACATTCAGATTATAAAATGAAAACATGGAAACAATGAGGAAGAATTTGAAGATCTCGATAAACAAGTACAGGCTTTGATTCAAGGAATGGAAAACTTGGAAATAGCAGATAGACTAGGAAAACAACAATTTTAAATGTTAAGCGTGTGATAATGAATATTCTCAAGCAAGAAGCTTTCAGTTTTCCAAATGATTCAAATGAAATTAATGTAATTTGAGGCAATGCAATTATTTGGAGACCACGTGACAAAATTTGAGGAGGAAAACAATCTGCAGCATTGCTATTTAATGATCACATACAGCATTTGCAAGCAAATTATAATTAATTATACATCCTGCGGAGGGCAGTAATACGCCTGGATGCATCTAAACTGCCGGAAATAGAAGAAGAAGAAGAAAGAATCTTCATTTGCTGGACTGTTCCCCTCCCTTCACCTTCCTCCTGCAGCCTCTGCCAGCAACCTCTACCTGCAGCCCTGCCTGCAGCCTTGGCCTGAAGACTTACCTGCGTCCTTGCCTGTATCGCTGTCAAGTTCTACTGCTGGAGCAATACTGGAGCCTTGCTGTGTCGAGATAAGGAACTGTCTTTCATTGTTTGGAACCACCTCTGTGTCCATGCCTTCACTAGGTAAGTCCAGCCGTTTGCCGCTACCTTGTATTGGGAACCATCTCATCGTGTTTAGCATTCTGTGTATGAGTCCCGGCCCTACATCCTGTTCCCAAGGAGGGGTCCCGGCTCTGTGTTCTGCATTCCTGTCTCTCAAGACCAGGGCTCTGTGTTCTGCATAACTGTCTCGCAAGACCTGAACCCTTGTCTAGTCACGGTCCATGTCATGTCCAGTGTCCTTTCTTCCCCATTTTCCTTGCTTTCTTGACACACCTAGTCCTGTTCCTAGTACTTCAGTAAACAATAGGAATTCTGCAGATGCTGAAAATTCAAGCAACACACATCAAAGTTGCTGGTGAACGCAGCAGGCCAGGCAGCATTTCTAGGAAGAGGTGCAGTCGACGTTTCAGGCCGAGACCCTTCGTCAGGACTAACTGAAGGAAGAATGAGTAAGAGATTTGAAAGTTGGAGGGGGAGATCCAAAATAATAGGAGAAGACAGGAGGGGGAGGGATGGAGCCAAGAGCTGGACAGGTTATTGGCAAAAGGGTTACGAGAGGATCATGGGACAGGAGGTCCGGGAAGAAAGACAAGGCGGGGGGTGGCGGAAACCCAGAAGATGGGCAAGGTGTATATTCAGAGGGACAGAGGGAGGAAAAGGAGAGTGAGAGAAAGAATATGTGTATAAAAATAAGTAACAGATGGGGTACGAGGGGGAGGTGGGGCATTAGCGGAAGTTAGAGAAGTCGATGTTCATGCCAACAGGTTGGAGGCTACCCAGATGGAATATAAGGTGTTGTTCCTCCGACCCCATATGAGTCCTAGCTATGCCTGCCTTTTTGTTGGCTTTGTGGAACAATCTATGTTCCGTGCCTATTCTGGTAACTGTCCCCCACTTTTCCTTCGCTACATCGATGACTGCATTGGCGCTGCTTCCTGCACGCATGCAGAACTCGTTGACTTTGTTAACTTTGCCTCCAACTTTCACCCTGCCCTCAAGTTTAACTGGTCCATTTCCGACACCTCCCTCCCCTTTCTGGATCTTTCTGTCTCTGTCTCTGGAGACAGCTTATCCACTGATGTCTATTATAAGCCTACTGACTCTCACAGCTATCTGGACTATTCCTCTTCTCACCCTGTCTCTTGCAAAAACACCATCCCCTTCTCGCAATTCGTCTGTCTCCACCGCATCTGCTCTCAGGATGAGGCTTTTCATTCTAGGACGAGGGAGATGTCCTCCTTTTTTAAAGAAGGGGGCTTCCCTTCCTCCACTATCAACTCTGCTCTTAAATGCATCTCCCCCATTTCACGTACATCTGCTCTCACTCCATCCTCCCGCCACCCCACTAGGAATAGGGTTCCCCTGGTCCTCACCTACCACCCCACCAGCCTCCGGGTCCAACATATTATTCTCCGTAACTTCCGCCACCTCCAACGGGATCCCACCACTAAGCACATCTTTCCCTCCCCACCTCTCTCTGCTTTCCGCAGGGATTGCTCCCTAAGCGACTCCCTTGTCCATTCGTCCCCCCCATCCCTCCCCACTGATCTCCCTCCTGGCACTTATCCGTGTAAGCGGAACAAGTGCTACACATGCCCTTACACTTCCTCCCTCACCACCTTTCAGGGCCCCAAACAGTCCTTCCAGGTGAGGCGACACTTCACCTGTGAGTTGGTTGGGGTGATATACTGCGTCCGGTGCTCCCGATGTGGCCTTTTATATATTGGCGAGACCCAACGCAGACTGGGAGACCGCTTTGCTGAACACCTACGCGCTGTCCGCCAGAGAAAGCAGGATCTCCCAGTGGCCACACATTTTAATTCCACATCCCATTCCCATTCTG